>NC_056731.1:541288316-541525816 GCF_019279795.1 Protopterus annectens
AGGGGAGATGCCAAAATAAACAGCATTGGCTTGAATTACTCAGCTCCAAGGAAAGAAAATGGATTATAAAACTTGGAGCTTTGTTTCCACCTGGCCTTAATGATCAATTGTAACAATTATTAATGTGGTGTTGTGATTGGTTATAATGTACAGCCCATTTGTATTTATATGGATGTATTCTGATACTCTGATTTTTCATTTGTATTTTTGTATTTCACTGAAGAAGGCTCCTGGGAGCCGAAACCGGTTTGATTTGACTATTTGTAGGGGGATTTTTCATCCCTACATCAATAAATAATTTTTTGGATGTGAACCTTGCTGATGCTCGCTGGCGTTTTTTGATTGCCTAATGCTAAATTTACCCACGGTTGGCTTTGATTGGTCCCTCGGGCTTCACCCTCGGGACCAAACCACGCCAACCGTGGGTAAATTTAGCATTACCCACACCCAGGCGTGGGTTATTGCTATAATACAGGTGTCTTTCTCCCCTATCTGGGATATCATACCTACCACACATCAAGATGTCTAATGAAAGACTAGATTTTTTTGTAAGTTATATTGAATCAAAATCTTTTACTAAAAGATTCTTACCCTGTCATAGTCTGTTAATGTATACTTCATAGTTTCCTCAGTATCACATAAGGTTCCTTTGCTTAACACTTAATTTTTCTCTTCACACGAGTTTCCCCAACACCAGTCTGCATAAAAAAAGAAAAAACTTTAATTTCTAATAGGTTTTTGAACATTGTCTCCTCTCAGCAATCATGTGTAAATAATATTCCCTCAAATATTTCTATTGTCTAAAAATATCCATTATCAAGTCATACCACAATTTTCTGCAACAAACTTGTGCATGTGCATTTATTTTCCATGCTCTTAACATATAGATATATTCGGTTATTAAATCATTTCCAGACTTTATCCTTTTCTCATTCATGATATTGTTCCGCATCCTGTCATGTTTATGCCATAATGTCTGTCTTATCAAATCAGTGTCCTACAGCCAAAGTCCATTGCAAATGTCAAGATACTAAGTATACAGTTGGATTGTGCAAACATAATCCCCGTTCATTTTGCAAGAAACAGCATCTCTCCTAATGTTGTTCAATCTGGACAACCATAAAAAGGTAAAAAAATACTTCTAACAAGTTTGTTTCTCTTTCTTTAGGAAATGAAAAAATATCTCCTACATGATCTAATTTACCAAAATGTTTTGAATCTAATAAATACACTTATTTGTAAAGATAATGTTTTCCAGTAGTGTAATACTGAAAACACTTCACATAGAATGTTTTCCCACTGCCACAAAAATGTCTATATTCCTTTAAAAAAGGGATACCCCTAAAGGAAATAAGTGATCCAAAATTCTTAGACAGATACGTATATTTTCTTGATTTATTGCACTTGTACTTGCTTTAGTCACTGATCTCTACTGTATGTATACATTATTGAAAGCATTTATTTAATTTTGTGTGAAGAATCATCATATTTCTTGTCTGCTTACTTCTAAATCAACTTGTAGATGGGTGAATTATCCTGGTTCTAAGATGCTTGGTGGTAGTTTGTTAATCTCCAGCTACTTTTGCTGTGCTTTTACATTAAGAAATTCCAGTGTCATCCATCTTGTGGCAAAAGGTGTTTACCTGTTCTCTCTGAGTTGGGAAGCACTCCAGGGAGCTCAGCAAGTAGTCATTTATTGGCCAGAGAGTTAGTTTTCAGCTTTTTTCCACAATTAGGCACATTTTCGCAGAGCTGCTCAAAGGGCAGCATCAGTTAGCAATGCCCTGTGAAGTAGCAAAGGCTTAGATTGTAAAATTTACCTGTAAGGCTAGTACTTTTAACCTGTAACACAAAATAGCTTTGCACAGAATTAAGCTTGGGGCAGCTACTTAGCACATCAAGCAGCGATAAAAACAGAAAGTAGCACTATCTAACATCCAACCTTTTTATTTTTATTTTATTTTACATTTGTTAACCGGGCTAGTCTGGCTGGATGCATGTCCATTTTCAGCAGAGGCCCGAGGAGAAAAGCTCCATTAACATACTCATAGCTAACAGTGAAAAAACAATCAAAAAATTCAAACAATCTATAAATTTAAACAATCAGACACAAATGCAAAAAGCAAACAGCAAATAAACCAAATGTAAAAAACAAGTAAGCAGATTAGGAACAGTTATTATGTAGTTTAGAAGAATTCAGAGGTAGTAGAAAAAAGAGATAACAATGGAGAGGTAGTATTACAATCAATTAATTGCTAGGGAGAGACTGTCAAAGAATGAAGAGGACTGAGAAAATAATTGTGACATATGGAGAGTCAGTAACAAATTCACTAATTACAAGTTAGAATAGTACAAGTTAATCCAGGGTACTAGTATTAGGAAAGAGAATAGCATTGAAGTGAACTGAAAGTATGAAGTATGGAAAAAATGACAAGATGTAGTGATACAGCATACAGAAGGAAGAAATAGGAAGAGAAAAAGAGAAGAAGGAAGAATAAATATGCAGATAGGTCAGAAGAGGGATAAGTCAGGAGTAAAGGATAATCATTAAGAGTGAAGAGGAGGGGACTGGAAAGAGGTGCATTCTATGTTGAGCTCAGTCAGGATTAGAGCATGGGCATAGCCAGTGTGTTTGGAAATGGTGTTTTATTTGTTTTTTGAAAAGGTTAGATGAGCTTAGGGTGGTCAGTTCAACGGGAAGTTTATTCCAATATGATCCAACAGTATTTGCAAATAAGGAGTCACCTGCTTTATTGTGGGATTTAAGAGTAGTTACTAGAAGCTTGTTGGATGAGCGAAGTGAGGTAAGATTTTTATATGGGGTGATTAGGTTATTAAGTATGGGTGTATTGGAGGGGTAGTGTAGAATGTTAAAAGTGATGACTAATTGACGCAGGAGTATTAGGTTCTGAAGTTCTAGCCAGTGAAGTTTTTTTAGATTGAGACAATGATGAGTACGGAAAGGGGATCCTGTGGCAAACCTGGCAATACTATGGTAGGCTGTGTTAAGTTTATAAAGGTTGGCTTTAGAAATGTTGATAAAGGATGGAGAGGCATACAGTAATGTGGAGATGAGGTGAGTTTGGGCAAGAGACACTCGGGTGGTAGTACTAAGAAAGGGCTTTAGTCTGAAGAGGGCACCTATCTTCTTATTTACAGTCTTGATGGTTAGATCAATGTGGTTATCAAAGCTTAGCTGATTGTCAATAGTAACGCCTAGTAGTTTGGTGGAATAGTCAGGTATGATTATAGTGCCATTACAGGACACCAGGGAAAATGAGATTGCGGTGGATTTGAGGGTTGGGGTGAAGAGTAATAATGTAGTTTTTTTGGGATTAAGGAGGAGACAGATCTGTTGGAACCATTTTTCTGCTGTTGTAAAGACCTTTTGGGTGGAGGAGTGAAGTTCTTCTGGAGATGGAGCAGAGCAGATGAGAGTTGAATCATCAGCATACTGTATGCAAGTAGATGTTGGGAGAGAAGTGGGCAGGTTATTTATGAATATTGAGAAAAGGAGGGGACCTAAGATGGTTCCTTGTGGGACTCCGATAGTAACTGGGACTTGAGAGGATAGATGGTTGTCCCTGAGGACTGCTTGTTTTCTATTTGTCAAGTAAGAGTCAAACCACTGTAGTGCTAGTGAATCAAGTGAGAGGGATTTTAAAGTATCTAGGAGAAGGTGATGGTTGACCATATCGAAGGCTTTAGAGAGGTCAAGGAATAGACACCACACAAGGTGATTTGTGTAAAAGCAAGTCCCTAAACCATAATAGCTCCACATTAATACAGGTCCTAACAACATGGATATGCAATTTTTTTAATTTCTCTGTGTCCACCTTGGTAGATATGAGCATCCTGAGACAATGCATCAGTTGTCTCATGCACTCAGACAGCCTTTTATTCCTTAAAGAAAACACAGTATGTGAATGATGTACATACATACATACATACATAACTTCCTTGGAGGCAAAAATCTTGGGCACTAACAAGGTTGTCCGGAACACAGTCAATACATCCTCCACATATACAGCTTACCACACAGTTGGACCTTCTTATGGTGAGACATTTAAAAGAAACCTTCCCAAACCTCAAAGACCTTCTAAGCCATCACTTGACAACTTCTATCCTCAGCAATCAGTAAAACACTACACACAAGCTTTCACCCAATGATTGCCAAAGAACAAAGCCCATAAGTCTGAGAAATGCTTTACGTAGTATTTTTATCATAAAGAATTCTATTGTAAGACACATTGATGCCCAAATGACAAAATTAAGGTAATAGTTTGTCTGAACTATGATCCACAATATCATGTAGTCACTCAGAGTACTACACCACTGGTAGCAATATAACTGTCATAGTCATGACTGTCATAGTCCATGTAGGTGTAAATTACCAGAGATGTACCTCACTGGACTATATGAAAACAGACATTGTGGATCTCTCTGAATATGTGTCACAGACATTTACATGCCTTTCATTGAGCAGCATTCTAACTTCAAGTAGGATGATGCCACAGTATGATTAGAAAATTATTGATTTTAATAATTGGCGTAATTTCTGGTGTCATTTCAGGTGGATCCATTAACTGTCAGCATGAGTGGGCATAGTTAACAGACCACAGTGCTTTGCCAAAGGTGGTCTGTACCTATCCCCACCGGACTTTCGGATTTTGGCTAAAACGTTATTCACCCCATAGAGCCTTTTTTAGACAATGTCAAAATGAAAGAACTACCAACATAGCAAAAAATAACTCGAAGCAACCTTAATATGTTATTGCTTAATGCTAGGAGCCTGAACAGGAAGCTCCACACCCTACAATATCTCCTCACTATGGAGAATGTAGAAATCTATGTCTAGTTTAAAGCCGCAGAAAGTACTCCGACATTGCAAGGCTATAGTGCCTTCCACACATTTAGACCAGTAACAGTACAGATGAGGCTAAAGATGGAAGCATCTTAATCTACATTAGCAACAAATACATTTCCAAGTTGGTTAAACAGGATGATGCCCTGGAGTTCAACCACATCCAAGTCTCCATACACAAGGTCCATTGCCATGTCCTGGCCAGCTACAGGTCACCCTCTATGACCAACGACAGCTTACAACTCTAGACCTGTTAGAGGAGCTCAGTATGCAACCAAATACTGTATTCATGGGAAATGTGCATAGCATCCACCTCACAGGCACATTGTTTCCTGGATTTTATCATTATGAACACCCTGGACCAGATAGTGTGCACTGCAGCTGGAGAATAATACATATTGGACCTAGTACTCACCAGCACGGGAGAACACTGCACCCCCCCCCCATCATATATCTGTGGTGTGGTCACACCACAAAGCTATCTCCCTCAAAATAAAAATCAGCCCAGGAAAACCAAAACTAAACCTGTAACAGGAACTATTGTAAAGCAAACTACATCCTGTTAAGCGATGGTTTGTCAAAGTTCAAGGCTCTCGCAAACCACGAGAACACAGCTACTTGTGCAGAAATATTCAAAAAAATCCTGTGTAAATGGCTGCATTAAGGCAGCCATACCTGCCAGAAGTAAACTTAAATCTAACACAAGAAACAAACCCCACTGTGGAATCCTAAATTTTATAGGGTATATAACAAATGAAAAACGCCATGGCCAAAATCAGAAAGAACAATTGTCAGGTAGGAGTTCAGTGATTGAACTTAACAAAAAACTAAGAGGTACAATAAAGTCCAACAAGACCAATTATCTGGTCAGGTTAACCACCCAAGCCAAGGACAATCACAGAGCTTTCTTCAGCTGTGTCAGAAACCTTAAAGGCAGCACTCAGCAGTGTGCAGAATTGGTGGTAGATGGAACAACCTTCACTGACCAGGGTAATGTAGCGAATCTTCAGGCTGATAATCTTAGCTCTAACTTCACCCCCCACTTCTGTGCACTACCCTCTTTGAAATCCCTTCTAGCATATCCCTTTCCCCAACTGTCAACAGGGAGCAGGTCCTGGCAGCCCTAACTAAGGCCAAAAACACTGCTTTAGTGGGCCTTAATAATATCCCTGGTTGCCTCCTAAATAGCCTAAACCCTAGCAAGACCACAAGAGGCAGTCTTCAATTATAGCCTCAAAACAGGTTATATACCACGTGAATGGAGGGCTGCAGTGGTCATCCCTCTCCATAAGGGTAGACCATCAGCTGACTGTGGGAACTACAGATCAGTCAGTCTTGTCAAATCTAATGGGCAAAGCCGTGGAACGTGTTACCATGGAAATGATTGACAAGGACATTGGCAAACTAAAGACAGTGGATCCGTCCCAGATTGGCTTTGTTAAGGAAAGGTTGTGCTGTCTCAACATGGTAGACTTCTTTGAGAGGGTCACCAAAGCTATGGATGGGGGGGAAACTGTGCATGCCACGTACCTTGACCTGGCCGAGGCATTCGATACAGTACTTCACTCGGATATTGTTGACAAACAAACAAAACTGGGCATATATCTCTACAGAACTCTTTGGATTTGGTGAAACGACTTCCACAAGGAGACCATTCACCAAGAAATTAACCTAGGGCTCAGTGTTGGTCCCACTACTGTTTGGCATCTACATCTTAGAAGTCAAGTTTAATGTATGTAAAAGACTACTGGCTGACCAGGTTTACAGATGACTGTAAATTGGGAGCTACCATAGATAACACCTATGACACCAACATCCATCAAGAAGGTATGACATACGCAAATGATTTGTGCCAGAGCCACATTTTAAAATCCAAAGAAGCTCATTATAGAGCCCTTTTGGAATTCATCCACCAAAGCTAATTACTCCATCAATAAAACACCCCTAAGAGCTGACCCAGTACTTACAGATTTGGGAACATATGTAGACAGTAATCTGATCATCGACCAACATGTAGCCAGGGTAGTAAGAACATCATTCTGTGTCACCCAACTCATAAGCAAGGATACAAGCAAGATGTTCTTCATATTTCATTGATGCAGTCATCACATTTGGGTTATCCTGCCAGGGGTAGCCCTCAGTCGGCCCGAATATCAGAGGCTTAGTATTTCTGCGTCGGTTGCTTTCGCTCCAGGATTGACATCAGGTCGTCAGTGGCATAAAAACAGGCAGCCAACGCCATTACATTAGTCTTTCTTGACGAGGAGCCCGAAGCAGAAGCCGTTCGCACGGCCGCTACCTGAGTTTTCGTTTCCGAAGTTGAAGTCTTCGAAAGCTAAGTACCCTGTTGGGGATCCTTTTTTCATGCTCTAACCGATGTCAGAAAAAGTTAACAATTGTCTCGCCTGTGGAAAGCAAATACCACACTGAGATTTTCATTCTTACTGCATCAATTGTTTAGGCCCAGACCATGATGTCCCTCGCTGTCGGTTTTGTGCTTTGTTCAACACCAGAACTATACGTCTTCAGGCCCTTATCATAGCTAAATATTTTTGCTCTTGATCTCCGTATTCCGAAATGGTTTCGGTAAGCCATCCGACTAGTGATCTTCTGAAAAAACGTAAGGATAAAGACAGAGACAGACCGCACAAGTCCAAAACTGCCGAAGATGCTTCTGTTAAGCTAGTTGCCAGTTTGCTGTTACTCAGGGAGGAGCTTTCGCAGCCCCTGATGCCCGCTTCTATGGATTCTCAGGCTGCTACTGAGACCCGTTCGGAGTCTGGTATGCAGCGAGACTCTTCTTTGACTACGGAACCTGCGGATATCTCCACCTTGGATGGGTCCGGAGCCGCTGTGCAGGCAGTCTTCAGTTATTTCTAAATCTACTGAGTTTCTAAGGCCCAGGGTATGAACTACGCCTAAAAAAATGACGACCCAAGATCAAGCGCCTGCTTCCATGCCTCAATCTCAAATGCTTAAAATGGCGGAAGACTTTATCATGCTGATTAGGGGAAGTCAGCCTACCCCTGCTAAAAGAAAATGAGAACTTGTCGCCAGTCTGACGACTCTGAGGATGTTCATCGTGTTACACTGCTGCAGTCATCACACTTGGGTTATCCTGCCGTCAGGCGGTCCCGCAGTTGGCCAGAGTTCCAAAGTCTTGGTCCGGCGTCGGTTGCTGTCTCTTCTTCCTTGACGTCAGTGCCCCAGGGGTATATAAGATGCATCCAATGCCATTTTCTTCAGTCTTTCTTGCCACACGGTGCCCAAAGCAGAAGCAGTTCGCAAGTGCCGGTCGGCCGACTCCTAAGATTTTCAAATTGAATTTCAGACCGAAGTCTTCAATAAAGCTAAGTACTCCATTGGGGAACCTTTTCTTGCCTCAGTCCGATGTCAGAAAAAGTAAGCAATTGCATTTCTTGTGGGAAGCAAATACCTCATAAGGACTTTCATTCTTATTGTATTCCTTGCCTAGGCCCAGACCACGACGTCACCGGTTGTTGGTTTTGTGCTAGGTTTAATAAACGAACTATTAAACGTTGGTTTGATTTCACCCGACATTATTTTGGTAGGAAATTTAATTATACCATGTCATTGGAGCAACTGACGACCGGAATGCATAAAAAACGCAAAGATAAGGACAGGCAGCCGAGACCCAAACCAGACTCCGAGGCCTTTGCTAGGCCAGTCACCGGTTCTCTGTCAGTGAGGCGCCTACGCAGCCCCTGACGACCGCTGATTTAGAACCCCAGGCGACATCCGATTCACAAGCGGAGATTGCTAGGCCTCCACAACCTTTACTTTTAGGCCCTTCCGACTCCATGCCTGAAGTAGATTCCGGTGCAGTTGAAACGCTTTCAGTTGCAGAAGGTGCCTTCAGACCAACTACACTCACTATTAAATCCTATGTAAAGCTGAAAACTCCTTTAAAAACAAAGAAGACTGTACAGCAGTCTCCAGTACAAGGCCCCATGCCTAAGAAACAGATGCTTAAGATGGCTGAAGACTTAATTACCCTAATCAGAGGTTACCATCCCCCTCCTGATAAAAGGCCAAGACAGGAGGAGGACTACGCTTCCTCTGACCAGGTTTCTGTTTCCTCAGACTCTTCTGAGGAACAGGAATATTCCTTTCCCCCTTATGAAGACTCTGATGCTGAAGAGTCTATCCCTTCTGCATCTCCCCCAGAAGACTACTCTTTTGGGGAAAACTTACATAGCATAAGGGAACATTTCCACTGGGAAGGCCAAGATTATTCTGATTCTAAGAAAAGGCTCCAAGAGTTCCTTTTACTACCCCAGCACAGACCACTTGCTATTCCACCTGTGTTAGACATTGTGGATGATGTTTATTCAGAATTAGTCTTAACCCAGATTCACTACCTCCTGCACCAGCCAAACCAGACAGATACTAGAGTCCCTGACTCACACAAATTCCTGTATAAAAGCCCTGTTGCTGACCCAGAAACCATTTCCCAGGGTCCCAAAGGGGTTAAGGCCTCTATTGCTAAAAATCCTGTGCCCTCTGAAAGGGATTCTAGAGCACTAGACAGATGGGGAAAGAAAGTATATACCTCAGCTACTCTAGCTATGAGGGCCTTAAATTGTCAGTTTCACATGCTGAAATATCAACAATATTTGATGTCTCAATTAAAACAAAAAATGCTCACACATACAGAACAGCCTGATTACAAGGAAATGCAAGATTTGTTGCATGCAGCTGAACAAGTGGGAAAACATACTTTGCAATGTGGATTTGATTCATTGGAAGCTTCTTGTAGAGCAGCAGTGACAGGGTATGTCATACTTAGGCATGCTTGGTTAAAAGAACAAACTTTACCTGATCATGTTAAAGCAAAGTTATTGGATGCACCTTTACAGCAGGATGTTTTATTTGGTGTAAAAGCAGAAGAAGTTTTAAAGAAAATGGAGGATAAGTCAAAATCTATGCAGACGGTCAAGGATTTTTTACAGGTTCAACCCCCTTGTTTCAGCAGAAATTGGCCAACCAAAAACTGGGCCTTTCCAGCTTCTGCCAGACCACAGAGGGGCAGATACAGACGCCCTAAGGGCAGAGGCCAGCCACAAGGCTCTTACCAGCCTCGACAATGGGGTGCCACAACCCAAAAAGGAGGAGAAGACAGGTCTCAAACTACCAGAAGACAAACACAATAACTTACCCCCTCAGACTTACAAGCAAAACCCTCTTGGCAGCTCCCTTGGGGGGAAAACTAGCACTTTTTGCAGACAATTGGCACATCATCACAAAAGACAAATGGGTCCTAAATATTGTATCTCAAGGATACAGATTCCACTTTTACACTTTGCCAAGGATATAAGGAATGCCAAACCTGCCACCAAATCAATGGGCAGAGGCTCAAAAACAAATTTCAGCTCTCATGGACATGAGAGCCATTCAGCAGGTTCCTACACAGGAGCAAGGACAAGGTTTTTACTCAGACTGTTTCTAGTTCCCCAAAAGGACAAAGCCTGGAGACCCATTCTGGACCTCTCAATTCTAAACAAGTACCCAAATTCAAGATGCTAACACTACAGCAACTTCTTCCCATGCTGAGCAAGAAGGCTTGGCTAGTAACGTTTGACCTCAAGGAGGCATACCTGCATGTCCCTATCAGAGAAAATTGCAGAAAATACCTCTGATTTATAGCAGGTTCAACCCATTACCAATTCTCTGCACTGCCCTTTGGCTTATCTACTGCGCCCAGGGTCTTCACAAAATGCCTGGCACCAGTAATTGCATTCTGCAGATAAAGAGGGATTCAGATATATCCACAGTAAACGAAAATAAGTCAAAGCTAGTGCCCTCACAAGACATAATATTCCTAGGTGCCAGCTTAAATACAACGGCCCAGATGGCTTATCTCATGCCAGACAAGCAAAGACAACTGACTCAGTACTTCAAAATGATGGCAACAAAGACCCAACTCCCTGCAAGAAAAATTCTGCAGGCCTTGGGATTTATTTATTTATTTATTTCAGTTTGATTACCGGGGAAGTCCACTGGGCCAAGAAGTGTCCATTTTCAGTGGAGGCCCGGGGAGAAAAGCTCCATGTACAATAGTAGTATGATAAGGGTTACAAAACAATGAGAAAGGTTGCATAATTTTGGAGATGAGATACAGTAGTATGGTTCATACATTCATTGGAATTACATACATTCAAATGAAAAACGGTAATATTCATTGTGAGACAGTATATAACAAAAACTTTTTTTTTTTTTCGGATTTTTACAATATTTACAAATATGGAGTTTATTTAAGTCTGATAGTTCATGTTCTTGGAGAAATTAGATGAAGCTTGAGAGTATAGGAGAAATTAGATTAAGCTAAGATTAAGCTAGATGGTATAGTAAAGCAGTAGTATGGAGAGTTTAGTGGGGGGAGTTATGTAGAGTGAAAGCAGGAGCATTTCCATTTGGAAGAGAGATATTAGAAGAGTTGGTTTTTGAAGGATTCAATGTTAGGTATTGTCCTAAGTGAGGGAGGGAGGGAGTTCCATTTTTTACCTAGAGAGAAGGAGAGTAGAAGCTGGCCAGCGGGACGTTTGGGTTTGTGAATGGCGATTAGGTTTTGGTGTTCAGACCTCAGAGATCTATTTGGGGTGTAAGGGGGAAGAATGTTTTTTAAGGCTGGGCATTTATCAGGGGAGAATATTAATTTGTGAGCGTTGGTTAGTTGTAGATAGTCTAGGTGGTTAGGTAGTTCTAACCAATTCAGAGATTGAAGGCAGAGGCAGTGGTGAGTTGAAGTTTTGGATTTAGTGGCAAATTTGGATATTTTATTATAACAAGCTTCAAGTTTAGAGGTGTTGGAAGCGGACAGATTGGTTAATAGTGGGGCACCATATAGAAGAGAAGGTAGGAGATTGCCAGTGTAAGCCTAGAGGGGTTGGAGAGAAATTGTTTCTATATAGCATACCTAGTTTTTGGTGAGTTTTCTTTGTTTTGTTGTATGTGAAGATCGAATTTGAGGTGTCTGCTCATGGTAATGCCAAGGAGTTTTGCAGAGGAGACTATTTCTATAGTAGTGGAGGATTGGCTAATGACATTGAAAGTGTTTTTGTCAAAGGAGGAAACCTTGGAGGGGAGGAATATTAGAATTTTAGATTTACTGAAGTTGAGGGAAAGGTGATTTTGGTGCATCCAGTTCTCAGTAGTGGAAAAAGCTATTTGGGTTTTGGTCAGTAGTTCAGAAATGTTGGGGGCGGCACAAACCAAGGTAGAGTCATCAGCGTATTGGATGACTGTAGTGTCAGGGATGATGGTGTGAAGGTCATTTATAAAGATGTTGAAGAGCATGGGTCCAAGGATGGACCCTTGAGGAACGCCGGTAGGTGTAGGCAAGAAGGAAGAGGAAGAGTTGTTCCATTTGACAGCTTGAGACCTGTTGGATAGGTAGCTGGAGAACCAGGAAAGAGTATTAGGGGAGAGATTAAGGTTGGTGAGATGATGGAGAAGGTGAGTATGGGAGATGGTGTCGAAGGCTTTAGAAAGATCTTGTAGTATTGTGGATATGATTAGTCCAGAGTCCCGGGCTTGATTGATAGTGTCTAGGAAAGATAGTAGGGCAGTTATGGTACTATGGCCGGGGCGGAAGCCGTGCTGGGTGGGTGTTAGAAGTTGATTCTGAATTAGGTAAGGCCAAAGCTGGTGGTGGACACATTTTTCTAGAATTTTAAAAATTGGTGAGAGTAGGGCAATGGGGCGGAAGTTAGAAATAGAGGTGTTTTTGCCTCCTTTGTGGAGAGGAAGATTGTAGGCTGAACACCAGAGTTTGGGCACATATGATTCAGTTAAGGATCTGTTAATCAGAATGCTGATTGGGAGAGCAATTCCTTCTGCTGCACATTTGAGGAAGGAGGAGGGTATGTTATCTGGGGCATTAGCGCATGGCCTTAGTTTGGATAGAAGTTTTTTTATAAGATTGATGGGTACAGGTTTGAGGTGGAATTTAAGGGGATTGTTATTTAGGTAGTTGGGTGTCGTGTGGAGGGAGTTGGGTGGGCTATTATTTGGGAATGTTTTAGTTAGGTTAGCTATGGATTCAATAAAGAAGGTGTTGAAATGGGAGCTTAGTTCACTGTCAGTTAAGCTAGGATCAGGGCATGGGTTATTTCTAGATCCAGGATGGAGAAGGGAGTTGACAGAATTCCAGAATTGTTTAGGGTTCTTGTTGTTGTTGGACTGAAGTTTATTATAGTAATTTTTCTTGTCTTTGGTAATAAGTTTTTTTACTTGGTTGCGAAGTTGAGTATATTGGAGCAAGGCAGAGGACTGTTTTCTTTTCTGGTAAAGCTTCCAGGATTTGTCTCTGTGATGCATAATTTGTTTAGTTCCTTTGGTGAGCCAGGAAGCAGTATTGGCTTTGATTCGTTTTTTTTTCGTAGAGGGGCTAGGGAGTTAAGAGTATTAAGGAAGATAGAGTTGAAATGTTCTACAGCGCTGTCAAGAGGGAGAGTGTTTAGGATGTGCCAGTTAATTTGTTTAAAGATGTTAGAAAAAACAGAGGGATTGAAATTGCTTAGGTTACGAGTTTGGATATACACGTGTTGATGTTGGAAGGAGCTTGACGATCGTTAGATGAAGGCAGGGAGATGGTCCCTGAATGTGTCAGGGATGGTGCCAGAGAGAGAGAGATTTTGTTTTGGTGGTTGACTAGTATCCAATCTAAGATAGATCCTGGAGGGTGTTTTTTGTTAGGGTGAGTTGTTGAGTGGATTACTTGGGTGAAGTTATAAAGGTTAATGGATAGTGAGGGGGATGGTGTATTGATTTTATTCCAGTCAACGTTGACATCGCCTAGAATATAGGTTTCGTATTTTATTTCATTTGAGGCCCAGTGAAGAATATCTTCAAGGGTGGAGATATTGTTGCCTGGGGAGATGTATAGGGAAATAATGTGGATATTTTTATGTTTATTCAATCGGAGAAGACTTGTTGTTATTTCTGCATTTTTAAATTGAGGGGTATGGATCTGAAGAGGAATTAGGGAGAGAAGATTGGAGTAGATTAGTGCAGTGCCTCCACCTTTTTTATTTAATCGGTCACTCCTGAGGATGTGGTAACCAGGAGGTAAAATTTCAGAGTCGGTAATATGGGGTTTTAGCCAGGTTTCAGAGATTGCTATGATGTTGGGTTGGTTGTGAGTAATCCAAGCTTGGACAAGGTGAGATTTGTTGCTAAGTCTTTGGGCATTGATAGTGAAGATCTTAAGGGTGCTGAGAAGGGAAGGGGGAGGGAGTCTTCTGTGAAGGGGCTGAAGAAGGAGGAGAAGGGATGGAGTAGTTTGTGCAAAGGCTGGGACCAGGGTTTGGGTGAATGTCTCCAGATAAGGGTAGGGGATTAAAGGAGGTAGGTTTAGGCCTATTGAGTTTGCATGGTAAGTGTTTGTGTAGGGCTAGCAGAAATTTAAGAGGGAGAGATTCTATGGAGTCAGGGAATAACTTGAGTTGGAACAGGTGTAGAAGTTGGGAAGGAAAAGGGAGGAGGATATGGTGTGGAAATGAGACAGTAGGGAAGATTGAAGTTGGGTGTTAGGGGTAGTTTGGGTAGGGGGTAAGAGTGAGGGAGCTTTATGTGAGTATGATGAAGCGGTGTATAGAGGTATTAGTAAGATGGGAAGGAAGCAGGGGAGTAGGATGGTGAAGGACAATTGGCAGTGCATGGTAGGAAGGGTGGGGTAGTGGAAGGAATGAAGAAAAAAAGATAATAGGTAAGGGGAGGAGTTGTAGTAGTGGGCAAGGATAGGGAAGGACTAAGTGTATAGAGGAGTAGGAGTTGGAATGGGAGGAGTAGTAGTGGGAGGGGCAGTATGAGGAGGATTCTTGTTAGATGACAGAATGGGGAGGGGTATGGATAACAGGAGTGTGATTGGATAATAGATGTGGTAGGAGGAGTGTGGTAGGAATAAATGTAGAGGTGTTGGACGGGTGGAAATTGGGGGCAGGGTAGGGGAGCGGAGTGAGCCCCCTGGGCGAACGGAGCGGGTAGACCCAAAGGAGGAGAGAGTGCTGAAGACAATCAGTAACAGAGATAGACAAGGTAAGTTTTGCTGGGATGTGTAGGATGAAGAGAGACTACAAAGAAATGAAAAGGAGTGTGGATAAAGGGTTGAGAGGGGGTGTTAGTGAAGCAAAGAGTAGGGGGTAGTCCAGGGACAGTGGAGAGAGAAGAGGAAAGATGTCAGGGGGGTGTAAAGGGGAGGTAGGACAAAGTGGATGAAGAAGTGTAGATAGTAGGAGGGAAGAGGCGTGCCACCTAGTGGCCAGTCAGTTTATTGCAGTAGGGGTCCCAGGAGATGTAACAGGTAAGGCAACAAAGGAGTTATCTTCGGTCAGGATGTGGGACTAATTAAAGAAGGAAGAGTAGGGTAAACAAGCGGTAAAGAGAGGGGGAGTTGTGGCTGCTGGCTGTCCTGGCAGGGAAACGATCATGCCTAGTAGAACTCCAGTTAACTACTACCAAAGTGTTAGAGCAGTACACATACTTTAGAATTAAAAAATCCCTTGCGGAGAATGGTATTCAGCTAGGTTAGAAATTGTCCGACTGTTGGTTCTTAGCCAGGATGTCCGGGTGGGTGCTTTCAAGAGTTAATGGCAGGGAAGGCAGGAGCTTAAGCTAGAACATGCAGAAGAGAGAAAGAAAGTTACAAGAAGGCAATGCAGACATCACAGGTTATAAGCAAGCAGTTGTTTACAATTTTATCATCAAACATGAACTAAGCTAAGTAGTTAACTAAGAAGGTAACAGAGATAGCAATTCCATACGCACTAGGTAGTTTCAGTAACCTGACAATTGCTATATGTAAACTAAATGAGCAGATACAGCAGTAGAAATCCTCATGCAAGCGCTGTGTAATTAAGCAATTGCGTGAAGATTCCGATAACACCAAACACAAGAAGGAAATCAGCAGATGAAGGGGCTAGAACAACCTTAGAGTACCAGCAGTGCAAGCAGACAACAGCAACAGTTTGATAACATCAACTAGGAAATAGTTTGAGAGTTAATGTAAGCCCCGGATAGCCCTTTGAACCACGTGTTACACGCTACTCTGAATTGAACATTTACAGTCCCAGACGCCAATTGAACCATGAATTACATGCAAGGGTGAACATGCGTTCGCAAGCTATGTTAACAAAGTTGGCCCCAAAATACTTCTTCCAGCCCTTTGTTGTTAGTGAGCATGAACACAACATTTACAATCCCAAGCAATAATTTAAGCCTTGAATTGCACGCTGGAGAAAGCCATTGATTTATGGGCTACATTACATAGAAAGCACAGCGAACTAATGACCCATATAGAAATCACAGCGTACTAATGACTTATATATTGAGTGCTGCTTTAATTTAACATCAGTGACTCTCCCAGTTGAATTGCCTAGGTAAATTTGATTATAGCAGGAATAGTCTGTGAGAGACGACTATCAGACAGTTCTAAAATCAATGTCTGCTTACAGAGCACTTTATTTAGTGAGCGTTCGCAATGGGAAAAACATGAAGATGGTAAGTATAAATCAAAGCAGCCTGAACAGTGGAGGCATGCACATAGTGCTGTCTATCAATTCCGAATTGGTTGTGGGAAACAAAACTGAAGCTTACTCAGCAAACAACTCTCATACCAGCCCTTGGGGAAGCTAATGTAAATCCCGCGTTCAAGCATTTACTTGGGGAGAGTACTTGAAGCGGGAAACCAGAGTTGAGTATAACATTTTAAACAAGTAGCAAATAGCAGTGAACAACACACCAGTAAATCGTCAGATTGTATGGTGTATGGCATCTTGCATACTACTAATACCATTTGCAAAACTGCATATGAGGACATTACAATGGTATCTGAAAAGCGTATGGACTCAACACAGCCACAGCTTGGAAACAATAATTCCACTCATTCCCTGCCTTCAACAGGAGTTTCTATGGTGGGCTCAGGCATGTCACCTCAACAAGGGTCAGCCTTTTACCTTACCCACAGCCAGGCAAACTATAACAACAGATGCATCGGATTACACCTGGGGAGCGCACATGGCAGGACAGTGTATTCAGGGCAAATGGTCTGCAGACCAAAGGCATCTACATATCAATCAAAAAGAGATGCTAGCTGTACAAAATGCCCTAACAGCTTTCAAGGACCTCCTACATCCAGGACAACTCCTAATAAAGACGGACAACACCACAGTGATGTGGTACATAAACAAGCAAGGGGGCACACACTCCTACCCCCTATGCAGACAAGCAATGACCTTGTGGAACACAGCACTGACCTACCAAGTTCAACTACAAGCACAATTCCTGCCAGGAAAGAAAAACACATTGGCAGACAATCTAAGCAGAAACATCATAGATCCTCACGAGTGGAAACTGGATCCACAAGTATTCGCAATGATAACTCAAAAATGGGGGAGCCCAGACATAGATCTGTTTGCTTCCCCCCAAAACTACCAACTACGGAAATTCTGCACAAGGACATACCACACACTAGCTTGGAAAGTGGACGCACTCTCATTCAGTTGGAAAACATTGGCAGTGTATGCCTTTCCTCCACTGCCTCTTCTGGCAAAGGTGCTGCTGAAAGCCAGATTAGACAGGCCACAAATGATACTCATTGCTACAGACTGGCCACACCAACATTGGTATCCAATACTAAGGAACATGGCTCAAGGCTAACCATGGATTTTACCTACAATTCCGCACCTGCTCACTCAGCAAAACAATCAGATTCTACACAGCCAGCTCAGGACTTTAAATCTGGCTGCATGGCAAATTGCTTAAACAACCAGTCAACACTTCTCTCTGAAGCTGTGATGGATGTCATTCTGGAGGCCAGGAGGCCCAGCACCAGGAAAGTCTATTCAGACAAATGGAAAAGATTCTGCGCCTGGAACCAGACTAAAGGCCAAAATCCCCTTGTACCAAATATTCCTCAGATTCTTCAATATTTAACTGAGATGTTGCACAAAGGACTTTCCTTCTCATCTATTAAGATCCACGCCTCAGCTATTTCAGCTCAATACAACACGGATCCTCCTATATTTTCACATCCATTACTAAGACAGTTCCTCAGAGGGGCTAAGAACATAAGACCGCCCCGGACAGCACTAACACCAACTTGGGATCTAAACTTTGTTTTGGAAAAGCTTACACTACCGCCCTTTGAACCAGCTTTCACAGCTGATCTACAGTTCCTATCATGGAAAACTGCCCTGCTGCTAGCAATAACTTCAGCACGAAGAGTCTCAGAACTACAGGCCCTAATGGCAGTGGAGCCTTTAATCATTTTTCATCAAGACAGAGTCTCTTTACGAACTAACCCCTCCTTTATGCCAAAGGTGGTATCCATTGTGGCCCTAAACCAAACCATTCATTTGCCCACCTTTTATCCAAACTCCCAGAACAAAGGGGAAATGCTCCTACACTCTTTGGACATTCACAGGCAATTATGTTACTACTTGGATAAAACTAAGGCTTTCATAAAATCTGACCAGTTCTTTGCATCCTGTGCTGCAGGATCACAAGGAAAAGCTATCTCAAAACAGACCATTTCAAAATGGATAGGACATTGTATCCATTTCTGCTACACACACCATGGGAAATCTGCGCTTTGTAACATCAGGCCCCATTCCACCAGGGCTACAGCGACATCAACAGCCTTCCTCAGAGGGGTACCAACCAAGGATATTTTGGAGGCTGCAACTTGGAGTTCAGTGCACACCTTCACCAAGCACTATCACTTACCTCTATACTCTAAAACCAGAGCTGGCTTTGCCACTG
Organism: Protopterus annectens; assembly: GCF_019279795.1. Lineage (NCBI taxonomy): Eukaryota > Metazoa > Chordata > Ceratodontiformes > Protopteridae > Protopterus > Protopterus annectens. The sequence goes on from NC_056731.1 coordinate 541,306,963, forward strand.
CAGTTCTGCAGTGCCTACTAGCCTCACCAAATCCTGTTTAGTTCCACCACCCATCCCTAGCTTTGGGATTCAACCCAAGTGTGATGACTGCAGCAGTGTAACACGATGAACATAGTACAGTTTTGTACCTACCATAAATGTAGATGTTCGAGTGTTCACACTGCTGCAGTCCAGGTTACCCTCCCTTCATCCCCTCTGAACTAGCTGGAGTTATCGATACCTTTCTATCCTATACAACCTTTGTGGTGTATTTGCTTGTAACTGAAGGTATTGTTTTTTTTTATTTATATATTTTTTTATTAGCAATATGTATTGCCTACCTATTGGGGGCACCTGACATCTGGGGCAAGAAAAACTGAAGAAAATGGCGTCGGATGCATCTTATATACCCCTGGCGCACTGACGTCAGGGAAGAAGTGACAGCAACCGACGCTGGACCAAGACTTTGGAACTCTGGCCGACTGCGGGACCGCCTGACGGCAGGATAACCCAAGTGTAATGACTGCAGCAGTGTGAACACTCGAACATCTACATTTATGGTAGGTACAAAACTGTACTTTTCTGATTATGAAGACATGCCCTTATCTGCTTATGAGGATTCAGATGCAGGGGAATCCTTTCCTTCTGCCTCTCCTCCAGAGGATTTTTCTTTTGGTGAAACCTTACATACCTTGAGAGAGCATTTCCATTGGGAATGCCAGGATTATCCTTAGTCCAAAAAGAGACTCGCGGAATTTTTAGATTTACCACAGCACAGACCCTTAGCTATTCCTCCTGTGCTGGATGTTGTGGATATCTTTATGGAATCCAGTCTAACTCCTGATACTCTACCTCCTGCTCCCAGGAAACCTGACAGGTATTACAGAGTCCCTGACTTATACAAATTTATTTTCAAAAATCCAACTGCTGACCCAGACATCATCTCCCAAGGACCTAAAGGAATAAAAGCAACCACAGCTAAGAATCCCACCCCTTCGGACATGGATTCCCAAGCTTTTGACATATTGGGTAAAAAAGTATATTTCTCTGCAATTCTTACCATTAGAGCATTAAATTGTCAGTTCCACATGCTGAAATACCAGCAACATACAATGGAACTTATTAAAAAGTATCTACCTTCCCAGACTGTGCAGAAAATAAAGAAGTACAGGACTTTATGCATTCTGCAAGCCAATTTTTCTAAGCATACCCTGCAATGTGTGTTTTGACGCCCTAGAAACATCCTGCAGGGCAGCAGTCACAGGTTTTGTAATTAGAAGGCATGCTTGGCTTAAGGAACAGACCTTGCCAGACCATATCAAATCAAAACTATTGGACGCACCGCTGAACAAAGACAATCTGTTTGGCACCAAAGCAGAGGAAGTTTTAAAAAAGATGGAAGAAAAAGCTAAGTCTATGCAGACAGTTAAAGACTTTTTGCAAGTCCAGCCTCCGAGATTCAGTAGGCATTGCCTCTGAAAACATTGGTCCTTTCCAGCCCCCTCAAGGCCACTTCAGACTAGACCTATGGGAAGCAGACCCCCCCCCCCACCCCAGGCAGCAGTCCCAGGGAATGCAGATATCTAAGCAATGGGAGTACCTCCACTACTAAATGAGGGAGTGCGAATCCACCCCTTATGGAAAGAATTCACAATGGCTTTTCCAATCCACCTCTTACCTCTGCCCACCTGCTTGTACCCCTCAGAGGAAAACTTGCTTCCCATGCAGAAAACTGGGCCTCCATCACCAACAATCGATGGGTCCTCAACATAGTGTCCCAGGGATACAAATTTTATTTCCACACACTGCCAACCCCAAAAGGGTTCCCATACCTTCCTCCAAACCAGTGGGCAGAGGCACAAAACCAAGTTAATTCCCTGCTCTCCATGAGGGCAATTCAGCCTGTTTCTGCAGACCAGATAGGCCAAGGTTTCTATTCCAGACTTTTCCTGGTACCCTAAAAAGAGGGCACCTGGCACCCAATTTTAGATTTATCCATTCTAAACACCTTCCTGGTGGTACCAAAATTCAAAATGCTCACCCTCCAGCAGCTTCTTCCTATATTGTCCAAAGATGCCTGGTTAGCCACCCTAGACGTAAGAGGCCTATCTCCACATCCCAATCAAAGACTCTTGCAGGAAATATCTATGTTTCAGGACAGGATCTATGCATTATCAGTACTTCCCTTTGGCTTATCCACTGCTCCCAGAGTTTTCACAAAATGCGTGGCTCCAGCCATTGCTTTTTGCAGACAAAGAAATATTCAAATTTACCCCTACTTGGACGATTGCCTGATTCAGGCAGGCTGTCAGGAAAAGCTGTTGCAGCACCTGACTTTTGTAAAGGACCTACTTATCTCACTGGGGTACACTATAAATGAAAAGAAATCCAAACTAGTCTCCAGTCAGTAAATTGTATCCCTGGGAGCAAGCCTGGACACAGCATCCCAGATGGCCTTCCTTACTCCAGGAAAAACAAGCCTGACAGGCTACTTCTCTCAACTGGTCACCAGAACCCAGTTATCTGCAAGGAAAATCCTGCAAACTCTAGGGTTCGTGGCCTCCTGCATTCTACTAATTCCATATGCCAGGCTGCATATGAGGAAACTTCAGTGGTACTTAAAAAGCCTTTGGTGTCAACATTCCCAGGACCTGGAAACTATAACACCTATGATACCTTGTCTGAGGAAAGATTTTCTTTGGTTGGCAGCAGCATGCAACCACAACAAGGAAGTTCCCTTTTCACAACCCCACCCCACACAGACACTAACCACAGATGCATCAGACTATGCCTGGGGTGCACACCTGAACGGCAGGTGCATTCAGGGCCAGTGGAGCCCAAATTCATCTGCACATCAACCAAAAAGAGATGCTAGCTGTTCAGTACGGTCTGATAGCTTTCAGATACCTACTCTCTCCCGGGCCTCTACTAATCAAAACAGACAACACCACACTGATGTGGTACATCAACAAGCAGGGGGGAACCCACTCTTACCCACTCTGCAGGCTAGCCATGACCCTTTGGAACACGGCCTCAGCCATGCATATTCACCTGCTAGCACAATTCCTGCCAGACAACCAAAACTCTCTGGCAGACAATTTAAGCAGAAATCTCTTAGACCCACACGAGTGGCAATTAAACCACAACACCTTCAGACTCATAAACCCAGAAATGGGGTACCCAAAAGGTGGACCTATTTGCCTCCCACAACAGCCACCAGCTCAGCAAATTCTGCACCAGGAAACCTCACAGCAAGGCCTGGAAAGTGGATGCCCTATCCTTCCAATGGGTAAATCTTTCAATCTTTGCATTTATCCCTCTACCTCTTCTTGCAAGGGTATTACTCAAAATAAGGAAGGAAAGACCAAAGGCAATCCTGATTGCCCCAGACTGGCCATGCCAACACTGGTACCCATTACTGTGAAGTCTGTCACCATTGTCTCCATGGCACCACCCTCAGATTCCAACTCTTCTGACTCAGCAGGAGGGAGAGTTCTTGCATCCACAATTGCAGGCTTATTCCTTGACCTCTTCTCCAGTGGCCAGCCTAAGCAAGCAGGTCCTGGACATTATATGTGAAGCCAGATGACCCAGCACTAGAAAATCCTATGCTGAGAAGTGGAAAAGGTATTGTTCCTGGATCTAGGCTAAAGGAGCTGAACCAGCACAGCCCTCTTTATCTCTCATCCTGGATTACCTAGCAGACCTACTTCACAGAGGCCTGTCGTTCTCTTCTGTTAAAATCCATGCCTATGCTATCTCTTCTCATTACAGCACAGAGCCACCTCTCTTTTCACACCCACTCATCAAGTAGTTCCTTAGAGGGGCTAAAAACTTAACGCCACCCAGAAGAGCCCCTACCCCTGCGTGGGACCTTAACTTTGTCTTTGAAAAGCTCACTCTACCCCCCCGTTTGCGCCTGCAGGTTCAGCAGAGTTAAACTTCCTGTCTTGGAAAACAGCCTTACTTCTGACCATCACTTCAGCTAGAAGAGTGTCTGAGCTACAAGCACTCATGGCTGTGGAACCCTTCATCATTTTTCATGCTGACAGGGTCTCCCTCAGGTCTAACCCTATTTTCATACCTAAAGTGGTGCCCAGTGTGGCTCTTAACCAATCTATTCATTTGCCCACCTTTTTCCCTAAACCTCATGATAAGGGGGAAAGGATCCTGCACTCTTTAGATGTGCACAGCCAGCTCAGATTCTACCTGTGTAGGACTAACCCCTTTAGGAAGTCTGACCAGTTACTAGTCAGCTTTGCACCAGGGGCAAAGGGCAAGGCCATATCAAAACAAATAATTTCCAAATGCATAGCACACTATATCCATTTCTGTTACAAACACCATGGGAAACCACCCCCACATGGGGTCAGGACACATTACACTAGGACAACTTCCACCTCTGCAGCCTTTCTCCAAGGGGTCCCTACCAGGGATATCCTGGAAGCCGCAACATGGAGTTCTGTTCATACCTTCACCAAACATTACCACCTGCCTACCTTTTCCAAATCCAGGGCAGGCTTTGCAGCCGCAGTCCTGCAGGGCATACTAGCAGCCCCAACTCTTCTTGACTGCCTCCACCCGTTCTTCAGCTTTGAGAATCAACCCGTGTGTGATGACTGCAACAGTGAAACACAAAGAACATAGTACAGTTGTGTATACTTACCATAAATGTAGATGTGCGAGTGTATTCACTGTTGCAGTCCTGGTTTCCCACCCTCCATCCCCCTTATCTCTCTCTCTCTCTCTCTCTCTCTCACACTCTTTACAGGACTATTTGGTATTTACTTTCTACTGGTGGTGTTATTCTACCATAACGTAGCTCCCTATTTGGGGGCTCCTGACATTTGCGGCAAGAAAAACTGATGTAATGATGTCAGCTGCCTGTTTTTATACCACTGACAACCTGATGTCAGTCCTGGAGTGATAGCAACCGATGCAGAAATACTAAGCCTCTGGTATTCGGGCCGACTGAGGGCTACCCCTGGCAGGATAACCCAAGTGTGATGACTGCAACAGTGAATACACTCGAACATCTACATTTATGGTAAGTGTACACAACTGTAGTTTATAGTACCACTCTACTCAGCCCTTATCACACCCATCATTGGCTACAGTGCCCACTTTGGCATGTACCAAACCAGGCACTTAACAGTTCGAACACCCTCAAAGTTTCTTCATCACTAGAATCCAGGGTATGAGTACCCTGTCCTTTACAGATCACCTTAAGGCCCTGTCTCTGTACTCAGTTTCCTACAGGTTACTGAGAGGCGATGTATGCCTGGCATATAAGGCATCTTCAGACCCCGGTCTGATGGATGTCTTGCACATCTGCAAAACAAACAACACCAGAAACATTAGCTCCAGGGAACTAAACTTTGCCTGTGACATAATAGAACATGCTGGAGAGACCAATATGTGTTTCAAGAGATCCCTGTGCTATGGAATAAAACTCCCCATTGATGTGAAGCGGAGTTTATCCCTGACCCTGTTGAAATGAAACCTTGATCATTGGATGGTAAATCTCAAATTCACCCCTGGTTTATCCGCCATGTCTGTGATGAACCGAGGTTGTCATTAAGTAAACTAATCACCAACTAATATCCCCCTCCCCCATAATCCTTACTTATCTCCTTACTAACATACCCCCCCGTGTAGTTGTCCAAACATGGGAACAAAACTGGGTTTGGTTGGGTTGGGTGGCTTGGCTTCTAAAGACTCTGGTAGTCGTTAGCGTAGTATGAACCAGTGAACCTATTTATATTTCAGTTTGTTAGTAAATAATCCCATCTTACATGTTACTGTCTGTCATGTTAAATGCATAATATAATGCCATCTCAGAATTTACAACAATAGGTAAGTCATCTGCATAAAAAATATACAAGGGAAATGTAATAGTCAGAGTTGCATGTAATATTTAGGAACTACAAAGATCTGATCTTAACATTCATAAATTCGTATGTATGTTGTTATTATTTGTATTACTGGAGCTTTTCTCCCCAGGACTCCATTGAAAATGGGTTCCTTGTGGCCCAGTGGACTATCCTGGTGAACAAACTGCAAATAAATAAATAATAAATCACAGCAGTCATTATTAAACGAAAGAAAGGGCATCCCTGTTTAACTCCTCTTTTAATTTTTATTTTGTTTCCTATTCATCCATTCACTACTGGAATGATCCATGACCTGTCATAAGTATCTTGTATAACTGGTCATATACTTGAATATATTTTTTTAATATATTCCATACATTACCATATGCAGTGGTATCAGATGCTTTAGTACTGTCACATGCAACCTAATACTGTCTACAGTTTTCCCCAAGTAAGATCAGTATTTTTTAAATGATTTATGATGTATTCCAAATATATCAGGGTCAGAAAGTTAATATGCTACCCTAGTAGTCCTCTCTTGAACCAATTTACAGAGAATCATATAGTATGTGTTTTTTAATAGTAAAGGCCTCCAGTTCACTAATCATTCTGTACTTCCTGTCTTAACTATGAATTCCAGAATGCCCTCACAAGTTATATCATTGTGTATCCCTTGTTCTAACCATTCATTTAGAATCTTAAGGATGATTTTCTTTTGTGGTTCTGACATATCAATATAGAATCTAATGGGAATTCTGTCAAATCCTGGTGAAGTATCCTTAGATACTTTCTTTAAAACTTTTTTTTTTTTTTTTTTTATTCTTCCAAAGTAAACTCTTTTTCAAGTTTCTGATGATCCTCCATTCATAACTGTGGCACTGTTTAAACTTGTTGATGACCTGCTTGTTCCTCATACATTTGTGAAACATATTTTTCTGTAACTGTAATGATATTTCCTTTTGAAGTTACTAATAAACCATCTACTTTCCAAGACCTGTAATATGACTTATTTTCTTGTTTTGCAGCCTTAAAAATAAATGGAGAAACATTTACTTTAATACCCTTAACACAATGTTTTTGTTTATTTAACAGATCCATTCTTTCCGCCATTAAAGAAGTTCATCTTTTTTTTTTAATTCTAATATACTGAAGTAAAGCACTTTCATAATCTTGTAATGTAAGTTTATAATCCAGTTTCTTCTGTTTCCATTTTTCTATTGTTTAATATTCTTTTCTTATAACTAATCCACTAATCTGTCCATGTTGGACAAAACCCAACTAAATGTTGTTTCCATAGTAAGTTACTATCTATTTTTCTTGTAATAATATCCAGTGTACTTCTAATTATTTTTGGATGGTACAGTGGTGCAGCGGTAGAGTTGTCACCTCACAGCAAGAGGTTCTTCAGTTTGATTCTCGGCTGGATTGCCTTCTGTGTGGAGTCTGCATGTTCTCCCTGCATGCGTGTGAGTTTTCTCCTGGTACTCCTGTTTCCTCCCACATTACAAAGACATGCATCTGGAGTGTTTCTCCTTGGGCCTCTGCTGAAAATTGGCTTCGTTCCAAGTCGGACTTTCCTGGTAAACAAATGTTAAATAAATAAATTTAGAGCTCCGTTTACCCCGTTGTGTGTGTGCCACAGGGCTTCTGTTATCATGTCTTCTCTTGCACTCCTGTCTGCATTCTCAGGTGGTGCCACTTGCACATAATTTATATTAGCAATCGTGTCATTATGAAGTTGACCTACCATATCAGATAAAGCTCCTTCACTTAAGTCTATAACAGAAGGATGATTTTTAGCAGGTGACAGTGTTACTTTCTGTATAAGTTATCTATTACTTCCACTACTGTTGCTGTAGTGCATCATCCTGATATTGAGCCTATGGCTTTTGCATTTCCTCCAGTACCTTTCACAGTGAGAAACCAAATACCCTTTCTCCTTCACATTGAGTATACCTATATTTAGTACAAGATGGTATAAGATGTTCTGAAGAATCACAAAAAAGCAGGACTTTGGTTGACCATTATAGGACACATATGATTTAAAACCGTTTATGTTAACAGCACTCTGTATGTGCACCAAGGCACTGTCCTCAGTTTTTAACAATACCCACGTTTCCGAAGCCTCATCATACATTTTCTTTATTTCATAAAACTTTTGATAATGTGGAAAAAATATGATTTAGTATGCATAGTGTCCAGATCCACAGAAGGGAAATGCACAATTAATTATTTTTGGAACAGTATATAATCCTAAAGTATCATACGATGCCCGTGTCTGACAGTTTTTTTTGTCACCTTTTCAAGAATTTTCAGCATATGTTAAATTTTTCAAGTTGATATCACAAAAATAATTATTTCCAGTATGAATGAAAGCATGTATTTCATTCATAGAAAATCCAAAAGGATGTGCTGTAGTATGCCAAGTCTCATGTCTTTTAATATGAAGCCCATTTGTAGACAAAATTCCCACTACTAGCAGCTTCTTAAGGTGATACGCAATAGTTTCTTGAATCTTGAACTATCCTGCACTGCTTTAGCACAAGTTTTAGGGAGTACAGCCCCTCATAAAATGTCCTTGTCTCTCTCTGCACCATCAAACCTCCTGTAACACAAACCAAGGGCATGGATGTTTCCATATCTTTAACCTTTGATGTTATTGTCTTAGTAAAACAAAACAGATTTGTGCCATCTGCCTTCTCACAGCATTCCATTGCCTGACTTCAAGAAGCAGCTGTACAGTCTAACAGTTTGTCTGCATTAAACAACCAAGGTAAGATGTCATCAGATAAATCTAATAGTATTTCAGCAGTTAATTCTCTTAAACCATTTGGGTTCTCCTTTATGTTTCTTTCCAGTTTGTGACCACCATATGCGTGTTATGTAGGGATGTGGAAATCAAAAAGGGGAGGGTCTCCACGGTATTCTGGTCAAATTTCCCCTACTCATTATGAATATTACTTTGGGTCTCCAAAGAGGCCATTGGCTTTTTGGGGCTAACTTTATTAACACAATATAAATAAATAAAAAAGTAAAATAAAAAAAATGTAAATCTTGTATATATTATCAATATTTGTGATAATTTGCCACTGTCATGGTAGTTTATTCTTGTACCCTGTACTATACACAATATATTCAACACTAAACAAAATACTACTTTTCTTTGTAAGCCAATTTGTATGTAAATCACATCTCTGTGTTATTGTGACTTTAGTCATGACTTAAGTCATGGCTGTAAAGGGTCCTCAGACCAGCGCAACTACCAGTTTAGCAAAGGGGTATCATACATGTTGTAGCTGCAACCCTCACCTTTTCTGAGATTGGCAAAAGGTCTTATTTATTTGTCATCTGGGTTGGTCCAGCTGAGCGGAAGGCCTGTTTTCAGTGGAGACCCGAGGAGAAAAGCTCCAAAAAAAAAAAAATACAAGAAGTTAACCTGCATAAATTCATAAAACAAGAAAGTTACAGTTATATCATACATTCATAAAGCAGGAGCACTTACATAGTTGTAATGTTTCACATATTTACAATGACAGAAGTTGAATAAAAGATATATACAAAGATAAAATAAAAAAATAATAAAAATGCTGATTGAAACATCATATGAGAGTGTAGAGAAAGAGACTAAAAAAGAGAAAAGCGAAAAATCAGATTTAGGTTCATGCTAATAGGTCATAATATTACAGTAAACGGATACAGATAGTGAAAAATGTTTTAGTGTTGCTATTAAGAGAGAGTATAGGTAGTAGAAGGCTGCAAGATTTGGAGTAGAGAGTGGTATAGAGAGGAGGGGTGGGATTAAGTAGAAGGCTGAGAGACTTTGAGTAGAGAAGGGTTTAGGTTCACCTTTGAAGCAGGTTGTACATTTGATGTTAGGAATATTTGGTGGGAGATTGTTCCAGGCTTGGGACACTGTGCCTTTATATAGAAGTGCACCAGTTTTTTTTTTGGTTTTATAAATATTAAGGATGTGTTGATCAGAGCTGTGTAGAGTTTGAGAGGGGGTGTAGTGGGATATGAGATAGGAGCGAGATGGACAGTCTAAGGGTTTGTTTAACAGGGTGTAGGTGAATTGTAGTTAGGAAAGAAGTTGTAGTTGGGGGAACTCAAGCCATTGCATTTGTTTTAAAGCGAGGCAATGATGGGATTTGTATGGCTGATTGCTGGCAAATCAAGCTATGTTGTTACAGGTGTGTTCCAGTTTGGGTGTTAAGGATGGTTGTGGAGATGTAAGTATTGGAAAGGTGTATAAAAGACAGGGTAGGAGGAAAGTCTTTGCCAGAAAGGGTTTGGAGTTAGAGGCTAGTAAATGTTGTGTTTCTGTAGAGTAGACCTGTTTTTTGATTTGTCTTTTTACTAGTGTTGTATATGGAGGTCAAATTTTAATTGGTCGTCAATTGTAATACCAAGAACTTTAGTGTGAGAGTCAGCTTTGATAAGGGCATTGTCATGTGATGAGATGGTAAAGGTGGTTTTATGGTGGAAGAGGGATTTACGTGGAAAAGGATGACTTTTTTTAGGGGGGTAAAGGATGAACTGGTAGCCATTGTTCGACATTGTTTAAATGTGTTTTGAGTGATAGAGTAGAGGAGAGAGATGTCATCAGAGTAGGAGATGAGAGTAGAGTCATCTGCATGTTGTATCAGGGAGGAGGTGGTGCAGGAAGAGTGGAGGTTGTTTGTGAAGATGTTGAAGAGAAGAGATCCCAGAATGGAGCCCTGTGAGACACCAGTTTGGATGGGTAAGAAAGGGGAGCAGGTGGAAAGGCACCTGACTGACTGAAGCCTTTTGGAAAGGTGGTTTGAGAACCAGAGAATAGCAGAGGAGGGGAGGTTGAGGTCAGCTAGTTTAGTTAGTAGTTTAGTGTGAGACGGTGTCAAAAGCTTTTGAGAGGTCGAGAAAAAGACATGAGACCATTTTTAATTTACTTACAGTAGTTGTGCGGTGATTCACGTATTTATTTGCAAGTCATTTCATGACTAAATGATTATGTCCTTGTTAGTAATGCTATAAATGTGGAATTAACAATTTTTATAAGTATATAGGGCATAAAGGTACTGAATTTCATTTCCAGAATCAAGAAAAGGTTAAAGAACAGCAATGATCAGATATGAATCCAAGATGGCAGACTAGGGTCAGTCAAGAGGGCCAGAGTAAGCGGAGTTTTAAAATTTGGGTTGAGATTGATGTACCTTGGGTTAAAGTGATGGGGGCAGTAAAATGTGAGATTTGAAAAGTGAACAGCCTACATGCAGAACCCATAGTACGAGATGGAAGAAACTAGCAGCCATCATGCAGATGCTATTGAACCACTGCAAAAAGAGAGTCAAGACGTTATAAAGGATAAATTTGTCTCTGTGATTACATGATTGATTGAATTAAGGCAAAAGCCAAGGAGACTTTTGAAAATAGTGCATACAAGAGAAGTATCTTTGCTATTGAGGTGCCTGGTTCAGGACCGGACAAGACAGGACTGAGAGGCTTTTCTGTAGGGAAAGTTAGCAACCCAGACAGGTGAATATGTAGTGCAGGTAAAAATTGAGAATGCACACAGTTTTTTGCCTGATGGATAGTGTTGAAACAAGCAAGACACACACTAATGAGATTCTAAACATACAAGAAGGGAGGGAGGATCAGTGTTTATCATTGCTTTGACATCTAAATAAGATGTGTAAAATTAGCAGTAGATAGGTGTACTTTGATAATTTTAATTCTTTTGCTTGACATCAAGGACCAGAATTTGTGTTGCTATTAGGCAATCTTGACTGAGAAAACTTTGTTTTTATGTGATGTTCTTCATGCTTCACTGTTGCAGTCCTGACTTATGGAATTTCCTGCTTCGGAAGCTCTTGGTCGACCTGACTACCAGAGTAAAAATCACACCCTTCCCTGAGGTGGCAGACGCCCTACCCTGACATTAGGACTATTAAAAGGAGTAAAGGATAAAAAGATAAAAAGGATAAAAAAGGATAAAGGGAGCTAGCCGATGCCATGACATCAGTCTTTCAGTAGGAGCTGGAAGCAATTGTGAGTGGGTTGGTCGGTCCGCACCAGAGTGAGAAATTCTTCTAAAGCTGAGTACCCTATTGGGGAACTCTTTTTCTTACTTGTGACTCGTGTCAGATAAAGTTAACAACTGTCCCTGTTGTGGTAAACAAATCCCACACAGAACCTTGTGTGTCGCTTGTTTAGTCCCAAACCACGACTTCCCAAATTGCCAACTGTGTACTCTTTTCAATACTAGGACTATAAGGCATAGGGTCAAAATCTTGTGTAAGCACTTTAGTCAGTAATCTGCTTCCCATCACATGGTGGCATCAGTCGGTCGTCCCAAGGTTGAGTTCCCTAAGCGAAAAAAGGAAGAAAGACCCAAACTTAGGGCTTCAGATGACAACCTTTCTCCATCCACCAGTCCCCCAAGGCTCATTATCGCAGAAGGAGGAGAGGTACAATCGCAGCCCCTTTCTGCGAGTGAGGTGGTGGCTCACGCCTCTGATGAGACAGTCTCGGAGTCCGACATGCTGTCAGGCCCCTCAACTTCAGCTCAGGCCTTGGCATTTTGTTCGTTGGTCAGATCCAGTGTTGCTAAACAGACCTCTGCTTCTGGCGAATGATCCTCAATTGACAAAGGCCCTTCGGAGCGTCCGCCAACATAAGGTATTTCTTTCAAGGAGATAGACATCAGAGTAGTGGATGTGCACAGGCCCAAGGCAAAAGCTGTACTCAGTCTTACAGCTTATAAGCAAGATTTGGTCAAGTTGGCCGAATACCTTATTTCTTTGGTCAGAGGCAGGCAACCCCCAAATCTTCACCAGGAAAAAAGAAGAGGGACCCTAAACCTGAGACCTTTTCTGAACCCCCCCCAAATCTTCACCAGGAAAAAGGAAGAGAGACCCTAAACCTGAGACCTTTTCTGAACCCCCCCCTTCCTTACTTCCTCTGAGGATTCTGATTCAGAAGAGGTGTTGTCTCCTGCTTCACCCCCTGAGGACTCTACCTTTGGGAAGACACTACATGCTGTGAGAGAGCTTTTTCAGTGGCAGGCACAGGAATACCCTCAGTCAAAAAAGAGGGTCAGGGAGTTCCTTCATCTCCCTCAACATAAATCCTTTTCTATCCCTCCAGTTTTGGAAGTGGTAGAAGATGTCTTTATGGAATCATCTGTCAATCCAGATGAAACATGCAAGACACATTACTGAGATTTGAAACATACAAGAAGGAGAGGGAGGATCACTTTTTATCATTACTTTGACATCTAAGTAAGATGTTTAAAATTAGTAGTAGACAGGTGTACTTTGATAATTTTAGTTCTTTTGCTTGATTGACATCAAGCAATCTTGACTGAGAAAACTTTGTTTTATATGTTTTATCAGTTAGAACTTTTGTTGTATTTCCGGCAAGATTTAAGAATTTGATAGGCTCCTAGGTTGCATTGAAGATATTTGTGAGTATAGTCCTAAAGATTGGGAATTGATGGTCTGTATTACATAAGTTATTACCAACAAAGCAGTATGAAGTAATTAGATGTTCTGTTTTGAATCAGTTAAGATATTTATTATTGTTTAGAATTGGAACTCTGAAAACACATATTGTGTAGATAATGCATTAAAACAAGTTTGGTAAAGTGAAGGCGGACACTGATTTGAAATTGACTATTAGTGCTACTATGTTGAACTATATGCTGTTTAAGTTTTCGTGAAAAGGGTAGCAATTTGGTGTTTTAATGAAAATATAGGATTACTAGCTAGGTGTGTTGCTTGTGGGGTGGTAGATTTTACTCTTCAGCACTGGGTGGGTAATATGAGGTATGATAGCTTAGATGTTTTTTGGAATGAAATTAGAAGATCTGTTCGTAATGAAGACACAAACAGTATGTATCATACTAAAGTAAGCAGGCAAAATGAAGGTGGATATTGGGTTTGTCTCAAATCAAATTAGCAGTGTGTCTATTTGCATTATTATCATTATTATTATTATAGCCTTCCTTCTGTCAAAAAGTGTTAATAGTTGTATCTTGAAATTAGATGGAAATGTGCTAGTTGTAGGCAGTCATGCAGAGCTGGGGGCAGTCTTCTTTACCTACAGTGTGTGCATTGCATGATTTATAATAAGCTAGAAGTGTGAGGATTATTCTGATAGGTGTTTTTTTTGCTTGAAAGAGGGAAAGTTAGATTGTGGGGTTGGGACAACTGTGTGGTGAGGAGTTTGTGAGGCACCTGGCAGCTTTTGACTGTTATAAGTTAGTAACAGAACAGGCAAGTTTATTTGTTGTGCTGGTTGAAATATTTTTTTCTTGAGCTTTTATTATTTTCGGAGTTACAATGCTTTCTTCTTTCATACTTTGTGTGCATGATTCTGAGATTTATTTGTAACTGATGAATTTGTTTGAATGCTAGAAAAAATAAAAAGTCAGAGCTTAAGATGGATGGTGTTTGGAAATGGATATTTTAATACAGAGTTATATAGCAAGGGATGAAGACATCATTTCAGATATGGGATTTTAGTTTTGTAATATGGAATGTTAATGGTTTAAATAATAGAGTCATGAAAAATAAAAGCTTTCCTTACCTTAAAAGATTAAAATCTTGTCTATTTCCACTATAAGAAGCACATTTAGATGATGGGGATGATGCTTTGATGGAGGATAATTAGTTGTGGGGAGTCTCATCTTTGCTCACAAAGATAATAAGAAAACATTCTTTGCAAGTGGAGTACTTCTTCTTGGATGAGAATGGATGATCTGGTTCATCCTGCATTACTGATAAGAGTTTCTAGACTGACTCTGAATCACCTTAGCACTGTACCTCTCAACCTCTCAGTACAAGAAATATGGACAACGATAGAGCTAATGGGGGGACAAAGGCCCCAAAATAGGGACAGATTTACAAATATTACTCCCGTAAACTTAGAAAGTTGCTAGAATAACAGGTTATGTATTATTATTATTATTATTTTTTTCTGAAGGATATGAAGTCGGAAACTCAAAGGACTGTCATTATTTAGTATTATTTGCAATCCTCAATGATTTGCCAGAAAACCACAAATGTTATGAGGAACAGGCAGGCCGGAGGCCTCAGAAGAAGGACGAGGAAAGAGCCCTTTTAGAATGAGCTTATTCTTCCTGTTGATCAGTGCGTGGGGGTTGATGCCCGTGCAAATCAAGCAGGAGGTATCCAGGTGTGGAACACCCAGGCATGGAGCATAGAGTGTGGCCATCTGAAGGGGCTAGTTTATGGCCACACTCTGCACATTTCTTAAAGCCTGGCTTTGGGGTCTCAGCCATGGCTATAGGAAAAAATTCAGACACACACACACACTTGCGCGCTCACAAATAGGAGAGAGAGAGAGAGAGTGAGCGAGACAGAGCAAAGGGTTGTTTTTTTTTGTACAGAAGCGACACCTGAGTGCAAAAATGGGTATGGTGAAAAGAGAGTGAGGAGGAGAGAGAGAAGAGATGAAAGAAGCAAAAAAACTTTCACTCACCCACTCAGGAAATTCAGAGCTGAAGGATCACACTGCTGTTTAAATGCACATCAAATGAGAACTGGGGGAGGAGGGAGACAGAGGCATTATGGGTAGGGGAGAAGCTTGGAGCTTGGATCCAAAGCTGAAGTATGCAGCAGAGTCGTATCTGTGGCCGGATCTGGGTTCCTCAGGTTGAAGGCAAATGCGAATCATCAACTTGATGGAATGCTATGGTGAGTACATAACTTCTTTTTATAGTATTTTTACTTCTCTCTACAAGGTTCATTGTGCTATTCCTCCTGTGGACAATGGTGGCTCACTGGAGCCAAGCCTTAAACCCTCCCTAAGCTACAGTCAGAATATCTAAGTTATCTTGGATGCACCTTGCTTGGTGTCTTTCGGTCTCTAACCTTTCTCAGGGCACCTTTTCCTTCTCCCATCCCCCCCTTGGGTCTTTCTGCTCTAAGATGGGGGCATTTTCAAAATCAGACTCTCAAGGGTGTTTGGTCAAAGACTGAGACCACCCTGTGCAATAACATTCATGAAATGAGAGCCATTCTCCTCCGGTTGCAGACGTTGGGTGATTTCTTCCCTCATGGAGTGATATTTTAATTTTTTATCTTTTGTTCACCAAGTTAGTTCCACTTTGTTACTATATTCTCTTCAGTCGAAACTTTAGGTAGTATTCTTCCCGCCTAGAGAAACTTTGGTCAGGGCACCAAAGAAGTTTTCCTACTAAAGAATTTATGTTTCTGGAGTATAAGATAACTGGAGAACATATATTTGGAGAGCTCTTTAGACAGCCATATTTTATAAACTATGATACTTTATGGAAGTTGCAGATGTGCAAAGAAAAATGAAGTAAATAGATAAAATATTACTTTCTGCTGTATGGTGTGCTTGGATAAAAAGTGTTACATGAGATAGAGAGTTATTTTCCATCTATCTGTCCATCCATAAGCCCTTTTCCTATTTATGCACATGGAGGTTGGGGTGTCACTTCAACAGTGATAACCAGCTAGAGCTACGGTTCACACTGCCAGGTGGCTAGCCCCTGCCATGGTTGTTCTTCCACTTCACACACTGACATGCACACTCACAACTATGGCCAGTTTAGTGTCCCGTCCACCTACTGCGTGTCTTTGGAATGTGGGAGAAATCCCACACATACACAAGGAGGGCATGCAGATTCCACAGAGAAGGCATCCCAGCCATCAATCAAACCAGGGAACCTCCTGCTATGAGGCAACAATGCCATCTGCTGTGCCACTGTGCCGCTTTTGTTTGCTGGGTTTATCCAACTGATTTATTCAAAATCCCCTTTTCAGTGTAAGCCTAGGGAGAGAAGTTCCAACATGTTTAAAATATTTTTAAACATACATTTAGTAATTGTACGAACAGATAAAGTAATATTGTTAATTAGGTTACATCATATGACATTAAGGCAACTGTTACAGTATAAAATATACTTATGTAGTAGATGTTGAATATTGAGCAGTTGAGGTATATTATTGGGTTTGACAAATACATAATAGAGCTTGTGATTAGTACTTAGAAATGCAAAGAAATAAAAGTGAGGGGAGGAACTTGATAGGGTAAAAAATGTTAATATTTTAGTTAAAGGTGTGGTATAAGGCAGGTTCAGAGACAATTAGTTAAGGTTATCCTAAGGATTGTATTAGAAATAGAGGTGTGGGTGAGCAGCATCACATGTATATGGCTTAGAATTCCTAGTAAAACTATTCAGGTATGGGAGAAGAATGATTGTAGGATGTAGGAGTTTGAGTGAAGAAAAATGTTTTGAAGATGTAACAAGCTGAAGATTTTACTTGCATTTATCCTTGAGATATGCATTTCATTGATTTGCTAAGTGAAGTTTTTTTGTGTTTTAAATGAGTTTACATTCTGAATTGATTTCAGTGATAGTGGGATGTGGTTCCATAGTTCAGCTGCATTATTTTAATACAGAGAGTCACCTGCAGTAGTGGATAATTTGGTTATACTGATTAATAATTTTTCTCTAGACCATAAAATTCTCTTAGAGGAGTAGTGTTGTGTTGTGTTGTTAAGGGCTGGGCAGTTTTCTGGCTTATAGAGAAGTCTGTGTATTGTAGTTAGCAGAGAAAAAGCTAATGATGATAGTGATGTGGTAGTTCTAACCAATTTAGTTCTCTAAGTGCTAGCCAAGGTATGTTCTATTGTTATTGTTTATGACATATTTGGCTATTTCATTATAACAGTGCTCAAGTTTTGGACAGTTGTGAGACTTTACGATTAGTGAGAATTGGGACAACATAGAGGTGAGATGGCAGTAAGAAAGTACAGACGATAGATAAGTCTGGCTGTGTCAGTGAGGTAGCTTTTTACTTGGTATAATGCACCTTTATTTCTATGATTTTTTTTAACATGTTTGATACTTTGTGGTCAAATTTTCTACCGGTCATTTATGCTGATAAGTAATATTTTTTTACGTTTACTTATTCTGCTATGATAGTGCTGGGACAGCCAACAGTGAATAGTGCTTTGATGTATTTTGGGGCAAAGAGTAGTAGCCTTAGCTACATCAGTAATATCCTGCCAAGGATATAACAGCTGGCCAGCTTCCAAAGCTTTACGGCACCTTTTCAAAACTGTCATCAGATAGGTTTGGGCACCAAGCCCTTCAGAGTTTCATACCTTTGAAGAAAGTGCACCATTGTAGGCTTTTGAGGATCAACGGTCAGTTTGTGCCATTCCCTTGCTGGGCATACAGGTTCCTTTTGCTGAAAAACTTTCCATATGAAAATAAATTATTTATTGTACTTTCCTGTTTAGGAAAGTTATCTTTAAGCTAGGTGTTTGTGTTTTAATGGACTGACATGAGACTTGGTTGTACTTTAAAGTGAGAGAGCACTTATTTTCTTGTCAGTTTAAAAGTTGTCTAAAGTAATTGGAAACAGTTTTTTATATGGAAAAATTGAGTTTGTTTTACTTTTTTGGAGATATCCAAGTGTTTTAAAGTGCCTTTTACCATATTTTTATGCGAAAAAGTGACTGTTAAAGACTTCAACTCTGTACCTGCTTTTGCTGTTTGTTTTCCCCAAGAAAGAGGAACCCTTTTTGGCTTGGCCATGGAACAAACTACCAGTCTTTCTCACAGAGAGTAAACGTTGAACAAACAATGTTTGCCACCACAGCAGGCTTGAAATTTGCCTCAGCCACAGGTGAGTGACACTGTTGTGACCATTGCTTGTTCCGCAAACAATTCAGCTTTTTCTCTGGAGCCCTCTGGTATAGCACCTGTAGCCAGTGTGGAGCAGAGGTTGGCCACATCCTCTGCAGCTGTTGGGGGATCCTTGCAGTAGGCAAGAGAGAATCCCTCTTGTTGATCTTGGGAGAGGGAGCAGGGAATAATTCCCCATTTGGTCAGAATGTTGTACCCATCAACTTCCAAGATGGCTGTGCACAGAGTAACAGCTTAATTTCAGCTCTCCCAAGTGTGACAACAGAAACTCAGAAAAGACAGCCCATGAACTTTTCTTTTTTTGGGGTAAATTTTAGTAACTGACTAGTAAGTGCACTGCCAGGATGTCAGCAAAAAATAATTTCAGAGAACCCAAAAGAAAATCAGTCGCAAAAGGTGAGCAGAAAACACTGACTGGGAATAATTCTGCAGCTGTTCAGCAGAAAGCAGTGCAAGCTCCTGCTTTGCTGCAAGACATGACTTCCACTAAACTAGAGGAAAAAATAAGTCAAATGTACTCAGAGCTGATTAAAATAAATGAAATACTGAAGGAGTATATCAATTCAAGAGCGCTGCAGGTGGATTGGACACTCTAAATTGGCCCTAGGTGTGTGTGCGTGTGCCTTCTGTGGAAGGTTGGGTGCCAGGGTTACAACTCAACACCTTAAAACTCCACTGCCAATCATGAGCGGACAGGTGATCCACTGTGGTGACCCGTAACTGGGAAAAGCCGGAAGAAGTAAAAAATGGAAGAAGCTTTAAACAGATATTCAGATGAGGTGATAAAACAGCAAATATCAGATTTTGAAATGAAGAAAAAGCTGGCTGAATATGAAACTGCTCATGAAGAGCTGCTTCAAAAATAATAGAATTAGAGGACAGAGCATGTAGGGAAAGTCTGAGAATTTCTGCTCTACTAGAGAAGGTGGAAGGAACAGATTGTTAATTTTATGAAAACACAAGTAAGCAACTAGGCTGTATTCAACAGCAGGAATTGTTAATTGAAAGTGCTCATTGTATGTATGTTGCAAACTTGGCCACGAGACAACATCCTAGACCCTTAATAGTAAAGATGCAATCCTACCAACAGGAGGAGTTGATTCTGACAAAACTGTGGCAGAAGGAGAAAGTATTAAAATGAGAGACAATAAAGTGTTTGTGGAAAATGATTACTCACTGTACACCAAGCAGAAGTGGAGTACATTTATTCCACTAATAAGAGAATGTTGAGAAGCAGGCATAAGATTCAAACTGCTATATCCAGCTATTTTCAAAGTATTCTTTCCATGAGGTTCAAAATAATTTTTTGATGATATAAAATATTGCATGATAACTATAAGAATCAATCAGAGGAGGTTAGATAGGATTGGGAAGAGAGACTGGATAAGCAATTTAGAAAAAACAATGGGGAGATATATGCATGTCTCCCAAATATGTAACAAAATGTAGAAGATTTAGGATTTTTGTTTGGACATTTTTACACAGATATTTTTATACTCCAAGTGGACTGCAGAGAATGTTGCCTCAGGTAGACAGCAAATGTTGGGGGTGTGATGGAGAAAGAAGGAACATATTTTCTGGGAGTGCAGTGGGTTGGCGGACATTTAAGGGTTCCCTGTGGGATACACTGTCGGAGATACTGGGTGGGCAGATTGGTGTGACAAGGATGATGATTTTTCTGAGCTGTGATACAAAATTGGAATTGCCTAGAAGTGGTAAGGCCTTGCTGTGTCTAATTATTGTGGTTGCCAAAAAGGCAATTATTAGAAAATGGAAATAAAACTCCAAACCAGCTATATTAGAAGTAGTGAGTATAGTAACAGAGATAAAACAACTGGAATTGAGATCTGTAGAAAAGGATAAGAGTAAACCACATAGGAAAAAAATGGAAATTGTGTAAACAGTACATACGGGGGAGGAATGAGGTTTTAAAAAAAGCAGGACTTAAATGAGCTATGCAGTATTTGACTGACAATGATTCAGTAGACTATAAGTGATGCATATATAATTGCAGCTGGGAGTGTGTCAGTATGGTTTGTAATGTAAAATGCTTGCAACTAGGATTATGTTGGCGTGGTTCATTTTCATTTATATAAATGTACGAGTGCTTATGTCATAAGTGATGATTTAATAAAGATGTTTCTTGTTTAAAAAAGAGACGAGAATTGAATAATTTATGTAACATTGCTTAGATTATATGATATATAGCAATATATGTGAAGGATAATTTTGTTAGTTATTTTAATACAATTTGATCACTTTTGTATAAATGTAAATTTGCCTATGCCACAAATTATAATTCAGTAAAAGTGTTTAAAAAAATAATTTTTTGATGCAGAACATGCTAAAGAGGAAATACAAAAGTTTGTCCAGGTAAAAGAGGGCCAGCAAACAAACTGCTGCTGCTTGTTCTGGTAACAAAGCACATAGAGAGACTGTACCAGTGAAACCTTTTCCAATGTTTCAAAGGAAAATGCTTGAGAGACAGAAAAAAACACGAGTTGACTAGAAGAACCGGGAGCATGGTGGAAATGAAAGAGAAACTGGATTAGGGCGATGATGATCAACAATAAGAAAACCAGCAACTTGGAAATTGACAAATAAATGTTGGATTACAAAGCATTAATTGTATTTGTGAAACTTGACAGAGCAAGAGAACTTGGAAATATTGGACTTTTTGACTTTGTTAAACTTTTAGGGGACTCCAAAGCATATGCCCTACTTCATGTCATTAATGTTTGGAAGAACATTTAGGAGTTGGGAATTGGAAGGAAAGAGTTTAACTGTAGGTAAAATAAAGTATCTGATGATGTCAATTTTCATTCTGTCCTCAACTGATGGATTTGTATCCTATCCCTCGGATCTGAGTTGGCCATTGCTAAAGCTTGTGGCAACCAAAAAACCCTCAAGCTTCTCCCTTACCAGTAATGGTCTAACTCCAAGTACCTCAGATCTCTCTTGCCCCTGTACATGAAAGACATGGTGAGCATTACTTTTGAGCAGATAAGTTTTTAAATTGTAAAATTTTCTATTTTTTCCTAGTGAAACCTTTCAAATTCTTGTATTCCTTGTATTCTTTAATCCCTTACCTAACCGCCTACTTTTTTTCAGTTTTTTCTAGTTAATATATCGTTCTGTCCCTCTTTCCTCCTTCCATATATTTTTGTACCTTTGTTTACTATCGTTAGTATTCTTTCCCTTTTCTCTACACATTGTGTAGTTTTTCTTATTACCATTGCTGGTAATTTTTCTGTCACTTTTACAAATAAAAAATATATATATCTTTATTTTCTGTTGTTGAATTTTCTCCTTAGAATCTGCTTGTTTCTTCCCTGATATTCCTGGCATGGCAGAGAAAGAAAATAGTATAGCTGGATTCTAAACTTTTCTTGGGTGTGGACCTAAAATGCCATTATCGGATGCCCACACTTTGTGTGTATTGTCTGGCATCTCTCCATTTACAAAAGGATTGCTCTGTTTGTCGTGGGTTTAACCTTAGAGCCCTGGTAAAGAGAAAAAATAAGTTGATATTAAAAGTGCTTCTGCCGTCTTCTTTCAGAGAGGCTTTGATTGGAGCTATGTCCCCTAAAACATTTAAAAGATCTAAATCTCCTTCACCAAACTCTTCTACCTGCTCTTGTAAGGCTTCAGAGCAACCTCAAAAATGGCCTTCTTCTGATTCAACTTCTCCTTCAGATCCTAAAGGGAAGAAGACTAAATTTTCAGATCTGACCTCAACATCGGATCCAAAGCAAAATTAAAAAGACATATCGGATCAGACTTCTATGGATCCGATGCATAACCAACTATTCCAGCTACTCTGTCCAGTATTGTTTACCTTCCAAGGACTAGATACTCCCCTTCAGTAGAACCAATTTCCTCCAGGGTTCCCTTAACCTTTTTGGAGAGACCTACGTCCCCTTTGGGATTTTCCACTCGCTCTTCCAGGAGCTTAATAGAAGAAGATGTGGAGAGAGTGGTGAGAAGAATTCTCTCAGCGCAGACTCTGATGGGTGTCCGTTTGGGTCAGGAGGTTTGATCTTATTTCACACCCCCTCTTCCAGTTCCTCCTCTGACTTATTCCACTGTCCTTGAGTCCTTGGATTAGAGCCATCCCGCTACCCCTAACTTTGATCCGAAGATGCCTTTATCCTTGGATTTGAAGTTCATTCTGAGTACTTCAGTTCAGTCATATCTGGAGAGCTCTCAGAGCTGTGGCTTGTCTGTCAGATCCGAGGTATTGGAGTCAACTCTGAAGTTGTCTGAGCCATCACTGCGCCTTGGAGCCTCGGCACAGACTAGGTCATATCTGGGTTCTGCCTTGGGGGGGGGGGTGTCCTTGGAGCAGGGAGAGACAACAGTCCAGAAACTTGACTTTTTGGATCTGAGGTCCCCTCCTTCTCTGGGGAGGGTCTTCTTTTATGGCTATGGAGAGAGCATTGTCTGTCTCAGCTACACAGATGGTTCCTAACCCTTGGATCCTCCGTCTGCATCCTTGACATCTCTGTGCTCAGAGTCTCAACCCTCTTTTCCACAGGGACAGCCATTACTGAAACCCCAGGCTTCCCAACTGGGTATCCTGACTTCTTCTGATACCTCCCAGAGCATCCCACTAAGAAAAAGACATGGAAGAGGAAGCACTTAAACTCCCCAGAGGAGTCTATCAGAGAAGATACAGACTTTGATGAGGGTGAAGGGTCCCCACGGTCACCTCCTGAAGATGTCTCATTTGGAGACATCCTTGAAATCTTTAAACAAAAAGCTGGCTGGACATCTTTGAGGCTTTCGGCACTGGCCCATCTACTTCCTGGGTGACTCTGTCTGCTGATGCACTCATTGAGTTGATCTCTTGGCAGGCATGGAAGCATCCTGACACAGTTGAACAAATACCTCGTTTACCTGACAAAATTATGGCACCACTGGAAGACAAGCAGTTTTGGGGAAAAGGAGTACCTGTTGATATCAAGCTCATGGCAGCAGCCACTAAAAAGGAACTTGCTGAGGAGAGTTCCACTGTTCATCACCCAACAAGGAGGTTCAGGCGATGGGCAGGTTTGGAAAACATGTCTTTGCTTCAGTGACCTTTGCCTTAAGGTCACTGAATTATTTGGCACATTTCGCAAGGTTACAGAGGGATTTGATTAGTTGCATTCAAATACCCTCTCAGGATCTGTTTCTGAGGAAGTACAGTTGTCTGTGAGGCTCATTTTGCATGTAGCCAAAAGAACCTAAAGGGCAGTGGGTTCAGGCATTTCCATCAAGAGGCATCCCTGGATGCGCTTACATGATTTTGCTGAGCCATTTGAGTCTTTGTTCATCAGTGCTCCTTTTGACGGCACATCTTTGTTTGGCCCAAATGTGAAAGATACATTATCCAGGTGTGAGAAGGATGGAAAGACCCTGTCTGCCATGGACGTACATTTTTCGACACCTCAAAGATCGTTTTCCAGGAATCAAGAAGGTAGTCAAAAGATGTGGTTCAAAAAGTCCCAGGGGCTTTTCCAGGGCACAAGTGGAGGAAGTTCCCCTAGAGGTAGAGGGGGGAACTCTAATGGTAGATGCTGTCCCCGCAGCAGAGGTAGCCTGCAGTACAGGGTTCCAGAGATTCTTTCTTTGATAGACCCTTCCAGCACTCCTGAAAGGAGGCCTGGTAGCCCTCCCTGGAGGCATTTGGGCTTTGACTATCCCTGCATCAGCTCACTTGAGACAGCAAGGATTACGGGTGTTTCCATATGTGGACAACTGTCTCAGTACCACCCTGACCAGGCATAAATTAACAAGAGCAAGAGATCAGGTTCTCCAGACAAGTTCTCATCCGGGGATAACCTTAAACTATGGGAAGTCTCAATTAGAACCAACCCAAAATTTGGAGTTTATAGGAGCACTGTTCAACACAAAGTCAATGATAGCCTCACTACCTCTTTCAAGGGTTTAAACTATAAGGTCACAGGTCAGAAAAATAATCTGCAGTACCAAGATTTCAGCCCACTTGGTCCTTCATGTTTTAAGGTCAGTGTCAGTGGCTGTAGCACTAGTACCTTTAGCCAGATTTTACATGAGGATCCTTCAGTGGATGCTAGCAACACAATGGTCAGTACTTTACCAACCCATGTCAACTACAATACGAATCATCCATACATGCAAGAGGGGGATCTCGAATGGTGGATTCAATCAGACCAGGTTTTACAAGGCAGTCCTTTCATTCCACCTCAGCCCAAGTCCATAGAGTCCATGAATGCTTCCCATTTAGTTGGGGGGCATTTTCTGGGGAAAACAATCCAAGGCACTTGGTCCCTCAAAGAGACCAAATTGCATATGAATGTCCTAGATATGAGAGTAGTGCTTTTAGTATTGCAAGCCCTTCAGAACAGTCTTCCTTTGGGGCCGTTTGCAATTCAGATGGACAGTATATCAGTAGTTTGGCACATCAACAACCAAGGGGGAACCAGATCTTATCCCTTGTGTCGAGATGTGCTCAGCATGTGGCAGTAGATGATCTCATCCAGCTGTTTCTCATAGCAATGCACATTCCAGGGAAGTCTAGCATGATAGAGAAGCTGAGCAAGTGCATTCTTCTACCTCACAAGTGGTCTTTCAACAAGAATGTAACACTAATGATTTTCCATCAGTGGGTCCAGCCTTGCTGTGATCTTTTTGCTTCTTCCTAAACAACAAATGCAGCAGCTACTTTGCCCTAATCCCCTCACAGGGGGAATCACCGAGGGATTTTCTCCTTCACGATTGGCCTTCCGGTCTACTTAGCGCTTATCCTCCAATTCCAAAATGTTGACGGAAAGCTGCCATGTTGAAGAGCAAAGTCATCCTCATTGCACTTTACTGGCCTCAACAGATTTGGTTCCCTTGCTTTGGCCTAATTTACTTCACCAACCTTGGATTGTACGTCTGACTCTAGACTGCCTGTCTCATCTGGCAGGCATGATTCACCCAGACTCATCAAACCTCAGGCTGATGGCCTCTCCAATTCCATTAGTAGCCAGACAACCTATGCTCTCTTAGCCTGTCTGACATATACTTTACCTTCTCATAAACCCTTTACACAATAGGTCTAATCCATTAAATGGAAAAGGTTTGTTTACTGGGCTTGCCAAAATAATGTTTTTTTTTCCATCTCCCATGCATAACATCCTGGAATTTTTGGCTGTATTTTTTAAAGAAGGAGTTAGTTCCTCACCAGTTAAGGTTCAGTTAGCAAATGTATAGAATTTTTACACTGGATTTTACAGTTTCTCAGTTGCGTCTCGTAAGCTCTGCAAATCTTTTTTGAGAGGCACTCTTCTTCTAAGACATCCTTTTAAAGACTCTACTCTCCTGTGAGACCTGAATCTGGTACTGCAAGCTCTTGCTCATTCCTCAGTCAAGTTACAAAGACACTCCCCGCAAGTTAAGGCTGATGCACAGGCCCAAAACTCCAAGATCTTCAGAAAATGCAAAGCCAGCACCAACAAAGTGTAAAGAAACTCCTTTTGTTGTGGCAACACCATAAAAATCAAACCAGTTTCGGCAACCTAGCCTTCTTCAGTGATAAAATACATGGCACAAGTCCCCAGCATTTATACCATGATTAATCATCATTAGTTACACAGGCATCCATATTTAAAGCAACAACAACTTTTTTGTCAGGACCATGTTCATCCAAATCTATTACATGTGGCCATTCAACCCTGGGGAAAACAAACCCCAGTTTTAATGATCCAACCCTTCTCCTTTCTGTTTATAGTATATTAGGTGGGGAGACGCAGAGTTTTTTTTGCAAATGATGGATTTAGTCACCCTATTGCAAGGCCTGTCTGCAGACAAGCATGATTTACATGTGTTTGGATTAGATAGGTCTGGGGGGCACATAAGTGATGTGGATGTCCTTTATATGGTTGACCAATGTGGTGAACTATTTAATAAACTAACCAAGGGCATGATTACTTTACGCACCAATGTGTGGCATTTGAAATTGTTTAAGGCCTATCAGGCCAAAAACATTACACCTAGGGGCCTTAGGGTTCGGACAGTGCCATATGTAAGCTTGGCAGATAAGACACTGACCTATGAATGGGCACAAGCACAGCAGGATGCTTAGTGACATTTGTCAACATACTGTCCTTGTATTATGAACGGATGGTTGACAAAAATTGTGTGGATGTACAACAGGTATGTGAGGACTTAAAACCATTTGAGGGACAAGCCCGATATCAAGAATGTTTAACTAAATTGTCTAAAGATTTACTAGTGTTAGAGAAATCTTTGAAGAATAAGAAACTCCAAACGTTTATCCGTGATATCAAGGACTATAAGAGAGGGAAATCCTTTGACCTCAAGAAGAGTGTTAAGTTCTCTGAGGGAGGAGGCAATATGGTGAGAAAGAAAAGGAAGAGACATAGGTCACTTCTCAAGTAGGCAGGTACAGAGTATAGCAATACTTCAGGGGAAGATTCATCGGCCACGGATGTTGAGCAAATACTCACTGAGGGGTCACCTAGTACAAAGAAGCAAAGAGGTATGGATCACCCTTTAAGTTCAGATGACACCGGGGAGGTAGAAAGCATAAAAAACATAAACAATGTACAGATGTTATTACAGACACTAGAAAATTGATAAGTACGGTGTACAATGTCCATAACATCTCCTCTGTAACTCTGACAGAAGTAGAAGAACAATTGCTTAAAGGGCTCAAATATATACCTGGCTTTTTTGTTAATGAAGATAGTGCGGTTGATGACCTGTTGGCTTTTTGTCGAACACTCAATTTAAGATTGTTTGGTCCTCAGGATAGGGCTCCGAGATCTACTGAATTTCGTTTTCAAAAATCTAAATGTATGCCCCCAATGGATAAGCATGTGGCCATATTTCAGGAATCAGTTATAAAGGACCTACATTTTAAGAATTGTGAAGCTAGAATACTGAATCAAAATTTGACAGTGGATGAACAGCAGGCATTTAGGAATTTAAAGGATAACACAAACATTGTCATTATTCCAGCGGACAAAGGTAGCGCGGTAGTGGTGATGGGTACTGAAAAGTATATATTGGAGGCTCGTAGGCAGTTAAGTGAGGCGAGACATTATATACCGATGCCACTGGTCCCTACCTTTCGTTTTAAGAAGGAGATTGATACTTTTTTGGATTTGACCTGTGAAGAAGGAGTTATTTCCCTGTAGGTTAAACAACATTTGACAGTGGATGACCCTCAGAAGCAGACCCTTTACTTATTGCCCAAGATTCATAAAAACTTAAATAGACCACCTGGTAAGGCCGATAGTGTGTGGTATTGGTTCTTTAACAGAGCCATTATCAGCATTTCTAACTGAACATTTGCAGCCCCTGTTAAGGTTAGTCAGAGCTAGAATTCAAGACACTATAGAGTTTGACAATTATTGAAAATTCTCAGTTGGAGACATATTGGTTACTATGCACACTAGATGTAACAGCATTATATACCAGCATTCCCCATTGGGCTGGACTGGAAGCTGTTAAATATTGGCTGGATAAAGCGGATATTTATCCCCCAGGTTTCAGTACTTTGTTATTGTGCATGGTAGAACATGTGTTAACCAAAAATGTTATATTTTTCAAGGGGACTGTTATTGGCAGGTTCAGGGAACAGCAATCTTTTGCCCCCAGATATGCTGATTTGTTTATGGGCTACTTGGAGGATCTGCTTATACATGACAGTTTACATAATATGTATTTGTCCGTGACAGACATCTGGAGAAGATTTCTTGATGAATGTTGGTTAGTGTGGCGGGGTTGAGCAGAATATTTATCTGAATTTGTTCAATATTTGAACGAAAACAAATTTGGAATAGAATTTACCCTGAATGTTGATATACAGCAGATTAATTTTTTGGATGTGACAGTCACAAGGAATAGTGACAATACTTTGGCATCCAAAATATGTTGTACGTATCTCCAATATAATAATTTATTTGCTACCAGTTTACATCCCCACCACATTGTAGAAAATATACCTAAATCTCAATTTTTGAGGGTCAAAAGAATATGTTCTTTTCAAGATGTCTATCGACACTTTGAGGATGATCTCACCGAAAGGTTTTTGGTTAGGGGGTATCAACCTTGTAACATCAGGTCAGCTAAAAGATGGGTATATGGCAAAAACAGGTCGGACATGCTTAAGTATCATAATAGGAGGCATGATGGTGAGAATGCTGTCAGGTTCGTCACTACATATGGCAGAAATATCAATATTATTAGGGAGGTCATAAATAAAAATTGAACATTCTGTTAGCTAATGAGGAATTGTCCAGTTTACTCAGGTCCAGGTGTCAGTTTTCATATAGAAGAAGGCTGACGTTAGGTTCTCATTTCAATCATTACAAATGGGGTAACAGAAATCGAAATAATGATCATCAGGGTACTTTAACCGGTGATAAAGTCTTTGGATCATACCCATGTGGGCATTGCCCATCATGTACACACATTAAAAACTAAACAGTTTTCTAGTAAGAAAACCAGTAAATTTTATGACATGAGATTTTTTGCAAATTGTGAGTCAGACTGGCTGGTATACTTAGTGACATGTTCATGTACTGCCTTTTATGTCAGGCAGACCTCGAAATCTATGCATGTACGTATATCTGAACATCTCAGTGATATTCGTACTAAACGCATGTCAAATGCTTTGTATAAACATGCATTGAAACATAATGCTAAATTTCACTTTGTGGTTATTGATAAAGTTTGGGGGGACAGGATGAATAAATTGGGATGGCATGCTATACTAAACAGAAAGGAGAAGGGTTGGATCATTACACTTGGGGGTTTGTTTTCCCCATGGTTGAATGACAACATGTAATAGATTTGTATGAACATGACCCTGACAAAAAAGTTGTTGTTGCTTTAGATATGGATGCCTGTGTAATTAATGATGATTAATCATGGTATAAATGCTGGGAACTTGTGCCATGTATTTTATCACTGAAGAAGGCTAGATTGCCGAAACCGGTCTGATTTTTATGGTGCTGCCACAATAAAAGGAGTGTCTATACGCTTTGTTGGTGCTGGCTTTGCATTTTTTGCAGATCATTTCTCTTTCAAACCAACAGCTAAGTGTGACTTTAAATACCTTTCTTGAAAGACATTTTTTTCTGGTAGACATTACTTTTGCCAGACAAATTTCTGGGACTCGAGCATTGTCCTCAAAACTCCCATACTTGATTTTTCACAAGGATAGAGTTAGCTTACAAAGTAATGCATCCTTTCTTAAGGTGGTGTCAGATTTTAATATCAGTCAGTTCATCAATTTGCCAGTATTCTTTCCTAGATTTGCTAACAAGGGCAAATACATGTTACATTTCTTAGATGTTCACAGACACTTATGTTTTTGCCTAAATAGAACAAAAGATATCAGAAAATCTGACCAAATTGTTTGTCTCATTTGCAGAAGTAAAATTGGTAAAACCAGTTGCCAAAATAACTTTAGCCATATGGCTGATTGTATTTAATTTATTTATAATAAATTGGATATTGCCTTATGAAACCCATTACGGGCCCATTCAACTAGATCCATGGCATCTTCCTCAGCTTTCAGTGTAGAATGCCCATGGATGATAATTTGCACTGCAGCGTCTTGGGCCACTCCCCATACCTTTGTTACTCATTACAAATTGGATTTGGTCTCCAGAAGTAGAGCATCATTTGGTTCAAGTGTGCTTAGGAATATCCTTCCTTGAGTCCATCCAGGATCTTAGTACCTGTAGACTTTGTTCCATCAGTTGATGGAATGAAAATTGACAACATCAGATAAAGAAGTTATGTACTCACCATAACATTCCATCTGTGGTGTCCATTTTCATTCTTACTCAACTCCCCCACCCACCAATCCCCATCCTTTCTAAACTCCTGGAAGAATAAGTGGTTTATGGACATTATTGCCATTTATATTTAAGCCCCGATATAGTCTTCTTCCTATTTGTTTTTCCAATGCTTCCTTTATAGTAAACCAGCAAACAAGATCTGAGGTACTTGCAGTTTGAGCATTTTAGGTAAGGGAGATGCTCGAGAAGTTTTGGTTGCCATGAGCTTTAGCAATGGATGAGTCCGATCTGAACCAGTCAGTTGAGGAAAAATGAAAATGGACAACACAGATGGAATGTTATGGTGAGTATATACATTCTTTTTTGTCCTTAACAGTAGTGTTTTTATAATGCATGACATAATCCGCATGTTATAAAGTGAGGCTTTCTCATTTTTTTTCGAGTTTAATAGGTATAATAAAGTAATTAAACAGGTGCCCTGTTTTTTTTCCCTCCTCCTTTCTTTCTCCTTGCTATATTTTAAGAAATGTAGGCCCTGCAGTGTTTGTGTGTGTGTGTGTGTGTGTGTGTGTGTGTGTGTGTGTGTGTGTGTGTGTGTGTGTGTATATATATATATATATATATATATATATATATATATATATATATATATATATATAGTCTGGTCAAAAGAGCACGCTACAAGGAAAATTGATGTGTTTTTTCTTACTCTTGCACAGGGGAATGACTGGATTAAGGCCTTTTCCTTGATCTAGTAACAAGTTTTAATGGGAAGCACATACGTAAAACAGAACCCTGAATATAATAAAAAGTTTTCCTCTAGCAAGTAAATGATTGCTTGTAGAGGCAAATGTGTACCTGGTTCTCTTGTCTCCATGGAGACAATCTGATAAGGAACAATAAAAACAGAATAATTCTTTCTTTTAATGGCTTTCATTCAGTGACTAGGAGATAATGTTTTCTGAAAGCTTAAGAAAGTTTGGAAAAGATCAGTTTTTGGTAGGGAATATTATTTATAGGTGGGGACTGGAGTTTGATTGCAGCTGTGAGGATGTATCTTGAGGCAGCGGAGGCCTGAAGGGGAAAATTTAGCCAAAGAGGGTAGATTTTTGAAGAAATTCATGAAAATATTTGACATAGTAGTTGTGAATTCAGCAGTAGGAGTCCAGAGTAAATTTATGTATTATTCCCCAAGATGCAAAAAAATGAGCAAACCTCGACAAAAGTTATATTTCACAGGAACGGGTCTATGTTTGTAGTTTGAAAACTTTGAATGTTAAATAATCTAATTTAAATGTTCGAAGTTTCAAACATCGAACATATAATAAAAAAAACCCAAATGGAACTTACCTGACTAGTGTAGGCCCTCCACACCCCTTGCTCTTTAAATATATCCACTCCGAGACCGCACTATAGTGCAATAAAGGGATGATTTCCCTTACTGCACTGTAGTGGGGTCTTGGAAATTGGTATATTTAAAGAGCGGGGGGTGTGGGGGATGCAGGGGGGGCCTACAGCCATTCGTTTTTTTTTGTTTTTTTACATATGTTCAATGTTTTATAACTTTGAACATTTAAATTCGATATTTTAACGTTCGAAGTTATTAAACTTCAAACATATGATATAGACTCCACAGGAACATGTGCTTTTAATTGAAAGTTTTGATATACATCCAATAATTATTTCAAGTCATGCGCCAGTAATAACAGAAATAAAAATGCAGGGTAATGAAATAAAAGTGAGAGACTCAAGCTTTTCCACCTATCTGTTGAAATGAGAGGAATTAAAGGACTCAAATTATTTGGGAGTTATTAGCGAAGATAGAAATTTCTTCTGAAAATATAGCTATGGAGTGAGATAAAATTAAACTGGAGTCTAAAAGTAGGGTGGAAAAAGAGAGATGGTTAAGAAGTAACAAGAATTATTTAGAGGGACTTAAAGTTAAAGTATTGCAGAATAGGGGGAATCTCACAGAACAAGAGGAGGAACAATTGCAGAATGTTAAACAGAAAATAAAGTATAACCCCACTAATATGTATGAATGTAGAAAGACTGCTATTAAGCACTGTTTTTTGATGATAACTCCAGAGCACAAAAACTTTTAGCACAAAAACTCAGGCAACAGAAAGTGGAAAGGTTTGTTGCCAAGCTTAGGGAACTTCTAACAAGGGTGATAACAGGTTGTCCTCTAGAGTTACTAGAAATATTTTGGAAGTTTTATGAAAATCTGTATAAAGCAGAGAAATATGGAAATCGAGAAAATGTACAAATGGAAATATTTAAGGAAGAATTAAGGATGCTAAGGTTAGAAGTATATGAGGCTCAACTACTAACGGGATGGGAAGAGATTAGATAAAAATGGTGATGTATAACTATTCCACAGGAAAGTCCCCAGGAATAGATGGTATTCCTTTGGAAGTTTGGAAGCTAGGAAGGAAAAAACTGCTAAATATCTGGAAAGTTTTGTTTAACAGCATTTTATGAGGAGGAGAAGCACCTACATCCTGGAAGAGAGTGGTGGTGGTTGTAATACCTAAAGAAGGTTAAGACTCATGAGATTCAGCTTCATATAGGCCAATTTTAATTCAAAACTGTGATTATAAAGTGTTTGTGTCTATAATGTCTAAAAAAAATGGCAAAGGTCTGCCAGAGTTGATAGATATAGATCAGTGTAGGGAAGGCAAACATTTGACAATATTAACAGGACAGTGATGATCCAGAGGGAAGCATAATGTAAGAAAATCCTTCTGTTTGAGTCTTGTTGCAGAGAAAGCACTTGACAGAGTAAGCTGGGATTTTATGAACAGGGCAGTGGAAGCATTTGCATTCCCTGATAAAATTATAAGGTTGATTAGGAGGATGTATGTGAGGGATTGGGGCAAAAATTGAAGTCTCTGATAATTTCTATTTGAGCAGAGGAATCATTTAGGGTGTCCACTTTCATGTTTTGATATTTGCTTTATATTTAGAACCACTGGCAAATAAAATAAGGACTCAGAAATTCAGGGATATCATTGGTATGGTAGTCAAGAAAAGCTGGCTCTGTTTGCAGATGATATTATTTTATACCTGATAAAACCAGAAAAGGACATTTCAGTGTTATGGAACATTTTGAGAGAGATTCCGGTCTTTTCCAGATACAAAATGAATGATAATAATAACATAATAATAATAATAAATAGCCTCGCATCAGGCTTTGTGCCCACTGAATGGTGCACAGCAACAGTTATCCCACTCCACAAAGGGGGTGCCACCACTGATCCCGGGAACTATCGACCTATTAGCCTGACGATCCTGGTCTGCAAGGCCATGGAACGTATCATCATGGAACTCATTAACAAAGACATTGGTAACCTCCAAACTCTGGATCCCACCCAGTTCGGGTTTGTGAAAGCCAGATCATGCCTCCTGAACCTGATCGACTTCTTTGAGGCAGTCACCAAAGCTGTGGATGAGGGTAAGGTGGTTCACACAGCCTATCTTGACCTCGCCAAGGCTTTCGACACCATCCCCCATTCTGGAATTATAGCTAAACTCACTAAAGTAGGTATAAATCCCTACGTCACAAGATGGGTTGCCAACTGGCTCACTGACAGAACCCACACTGTGAAAGTTGCAGGCTCCAAATCTGACCTCAAAGCAGTGACAAGTGGAGTACCACAGGGTTCTGTCCTGGGACCTCTCCTGTTTGGTATCTACTTCTCTGAAGTACAGGCTAACACAGAAGGCCTCTGGCTAGGGAAGTTCGCAGATGACTGCAAACTTGGAGCCATAGTCAAGTCCCCAAATGATGTGGACATCCTACAGAAGGGCCACACTGAGACAGATGCCTGGTGTCAGAGCCATGGCCTCAAGCGCAATGCCAAAAAGTGCAGTGTCATCCCCTTTGGTAAAAACTCTGTACCCATGAACTACCACATAGACAGCAATCTACTTAACACCGAATGCGTGATGAGACCTTGGGAGCCAGGTGGACAGTAGTCTCTCCTTTGATAGTCACATCGCCACAGTAGTCAGGAAGTCCTTCTACGTGGCACACCTCATCATAAAAGGGTTCTCATCCAGGAAAAAAAGAGGTCATTGTTCCCGTCTACTCGTCACTCATTAGACCCATTATAGAGTACAATGCCCCTTTTGGAATGTACCTCACAAGACATCTGCAGCAGCTGGAAAGGCCACAGAAGTACCTCACAAAGAGGATTACTGGCGTTAAACAAATGCCCTACACCGATCACAGCAAAAAACTCCAGCTTTACTCCATAGCATATCGCCTACTCCGAGGTGATCTCTGCCTAACATATAAAGCTATGTCAAACCCAGAGCTGTTGGACATGCTACACCTAAAGGAATCCCAATCCCTCCGAGCTACACACTCTAGGGACCTAAACCTTGTCACCACAATAAACAGGACACACTGGAGAGATAGATTCCTGTCCCAGAGACTTCCTATACTCTGGAACAAGCTACCCATCTGTGTCAAGCAAAGTTCTTCATTAGCACTCTTCAAGAAAAATCTTGATGAGTGAATTGGAAATAGGAAATACACTCCGGGGATCACTTCTGTGTCTCTGCTGGACAGTGGCACAGGAAAATAACTTTCTTGGGTGGCGTAAGCTATGGTACCTTGCTGGCTAGGCTTATGTAGGCCCTTGGGCCGATAGCCTAGTACCTACTTATGAACAGCCTAAGTACCTACCTGTGAACCTAAAACAAAGGCAGTAGCTGTAGACTATTTACCCACAAATGAATCAGTTCAGCAGTGTCTATATTCATGGAGACATGATAAAACAAAGTACTTAGGAGTATAGATTAAAAAGGATTCTGATGTGGCAGGTAAGGATATGTGGGAAGAGACTAAACAAAAGATAATACAAAAACTGAGAAATTGCAAGTTCTGTTTTATGGATATGGATTGCAAGACACAAGCAATTAAATTTTTTTAGTCCATTTAATTTTATACACGTCAGGCATATTTTTATTAACCAGAGTAGAACTTTTGGATAGCAATTAATAAAGAACTGAAAGATTTAGTCTTGGCGAGGAAGATGGCAAGAGTCAAGTGGGATAAGTTGATGCTTCCAATAGAACAAGGCAGTTTGGGATTACCTGATATGAAGCAGGTATTTCAGTGCTACGTAGTTAAGGCTCCTATACATAGCACAAGGAGAACGCTACAATTAAAAGTGGAAAGGGATGATGACGAAATGGGGTGAAGCTCAATAAACAAGGAGAGACTTGGATTTTGGATGCAGATCCTTAAGAAGCATAACAGTAACCATACAGAATATTATACAGAAGATTAATAACTGATAAAGTTTTACCATAAGAACACAGGGTAGTGAAGGAAAGAAAGAGGAGAAATCAAATACCATCATGGAAATACCGAAGAGAGAAAATTATAAAACAATTAAGACAAGAAATGTTACTGTTAGAAGAAGGAATAGATCAACAAAAGTACTAAGAAAGATAGATGTGATAAAAGCATTGTGCAATATTAGAACAGACCAGGATCTGTGATGCACTATCGAACATTAACTAAAAATTTCAGCACAGGTGGTAAAACTTAGAAGATACAAAGATAAATATGAAGGAAAAGTGCAAAATAAGCAATTTGTTGATGACCCAAAAAGGTTTTACAGAGTACTGGGAAATAAGGTAAAAGATATTGAAAGACCGCCAAAAAAAGAAGAAAAAGATACATTTTGGAGAAGTATCAATGAAGATCCTGAGGAACATAACAAAGATGCTAAATGGATAGAAGTAAAAGAAAGAATAAGAAGTTTAAAGGTACAGGATATGAAATGGGATGAAGTAACAGCTAGAGAGATTGAAACAAATATAAGAAAAGCCTCTAATTGGAAAAATCTAGGGCCAGATGCAGTACCTAACTTCTGGTTAAAAGTGTTAACGTCTTTGCACGAAGATTTATGAGTAAGAACTATTTATATGCACATCTCGAAGAGACACCAACCTGGCTAACAACAGGAAAAACGATGCTCCTACTTGAGTGAACCTGCAAGCTACCCTAAAAATTATAGACCAGTAACCTGTCTTCTGACGACGTATAAACTGTACACAGGAACTGATGCTGACAAAGTTTATAGTCATTTAGAAGAAAACTTAATTATGGCAGTAGAACAAAAGGGCAATAAAAGAAAGTCATATGGAACAAAGGATCATTTGTTGTTAAATAAAGTTGTAGTGGAGAACTGTAAAAAGGGGAAGAATCTAAGTATGGCATGGATTGACTGCAAAAAAAGCATTTGATAGTATCCCTTATTCATAAGATACACCCTACACTGATTGATACATTACAGTGACTATGAAACAGTGGCAGACCACTTTGCAATTAAGCCATGATAAAGGACAAATTGTTATCCCAGGGATAAAAATTCAACGGGTGATATTCCAGGGTGACTCTCTGTCACCATTACTATTCTGCTTTGCCCTTAATGCATTAAGCTGTTTACTCAACAGCTTAGACCATGGCTATAATCTGGCTCCTAGAAAACAACAAAGTGTAAAGACTTCTTACCTTCTCTTTGTGATGATTTAAAACTGCATAGTTCATCAGATGAGGAACTGAAAGCACAACTGCAGGTTGTCAAAACTTTTTCAGATATAAGAATGTCATTTGGTCTTGATAAATGTGCAAAAGCAACCTTTAAAGCAGGAAAACTACGCCAGGAAAACATCAGTTTGGGACAAGAATATGATGTAAATAAAACTTGAGCAAGAAGGAGTGTATAAATATTTGGGAATTGATGAACTCTCAACAATAAAAAACAAACCAATGTAAAAAAAACGTAGGATTACTTCAGAAGACTTACATTAATCCTGAAAACAGCACTGACATGTAGGAACAAAATCCAAGCTATAAAACAATTTGTTGTTCCTGTCCTAACTTACAGTTTTGGAGTGATTGACTGGCCCCAAAACTTGTTGGATAGATTAGATAGGAAAACAAGAAGGATGCTGCATGCTCATCAACTGATTTATATAAACATTGCATACCAAGATTATATATTCCCCGTTCCGAAGGAGGGATGGGCCTCCTTGAAATTAATTATATGTATAGCTCTGCAATCGTGGGACTCCACATATCTGCTGACCTCACAAGACCCAAATGTAGTGAAAGTTTTGAAACATGAGAATAAATCTAAGATGACTTCTCTGCTTAATCTAGCAGAAGCTTATCGGCATCAAGCAGGAATGGAAATCAAAACAGAAGTAGATAAAAATCAGGCAGCGACTGAATGTGCCAAAAAAAAAGAAAGAATATAAGGAGAAAGATCAGCTGAGAATGCAAGAAATGTGGAAAAAGCATAATTATAGTTGGAAGTGTAGAAAACTTCTGGAAAAACCTCATGCTGATCAGGAACAAATACAGGAATGGTTAAGGAGAGGCGAATTCAAACCAAGAGATGAAAGGTTAATATTGACAGCTCAGGATAATGGGCTGCATAGACGTTGGTTTATAAAGTCCATTAAACATTTGGGAGAAACAGACAAATATAAGATTTATAAAACTGAACTGGAAACAGTTGCACACCTCATTACTGTTTGTGGCATACTAATGGCAGCAGGACTGTATACTGAAAGGCATAGTAATGTGGCGAGTTTGTTGCACTGGGGATTGTGCAAACATTATAGAATTGAAGTGGCCAAGAAACACTGGAAACATGAGCCACAAAGCATCATAGAAAATGGGATCATCCATTACCATCAATTTAAAATATAGATGCTAGAAAACCAGATATAGTGGTCCAAGAAAAGAAGACAGAGTAGCACTGATTGTTGAAATTGCCACACCCATTGACTACAGTGTCTTGCATACAGAGAGAGACAAAGTCATAAAATATCAGGATCTGCAGGCAGAAACGAGAGCAATGTGGAAGATATATACCCAGACAGTCCCGATATTAGTAGTAGGAGCAACGAGTCTTATAAAAAGAATTTACAATCATATTTAGGTATGTTGCCAATAGATGTAACTCCATACGAACTGCAGAAGGACTCATTACTGGACACATTGAGAGTGCTGCGAAGAGCACTACTGG
This sequence comes from Protopterus annectens, assembly GCF_019279795.1. NCBI lineage: Eukaryota > Metazoa > Chordata > Ceratodontiformes > Protopteridae > Protopterus > Protopterus annectens. The sequence continues at coordinate 541,345,349 of NC_056731.1, forward strand.
CTGACATCAAAGATTGAAGCAATACTAATTTCATGAACTTTAATCATACTTAGACTTAGAAGTGAGGTCCATTCCCATCATGGTATTAGGAACCCAAAATACTTGGAGAAATTAAAAAAATATTACTTTCGTAAAGTAGCAGAAAGTATAAGAAAAAGGAAACACAGGAATGGAAAAAAAAACATTCTTCTGATAGGGATGACTGCAATTAGGGATACAGACAATAGACAAGAGGGGGGCTAGAATTTATTGGAGAAAACTGGCAAAGGAATCAAGATATTCAGAACAAATAATTAGAGAAAGGCAGTAGAATTTGAAGAGGCCAAGAATTTATTTGCATAGAAGACTAGAGATTGCCTTCGCTGTTAAGGATTAGCATCAGACTATAGGCAAAGAGAGAAATGGGGGGATCCTAAGTAAAAGAGCAGCACAGCAGTTTTTAGCAGAATCTAGAATAGAAGCTGCTTATAAAAAAGGATAATTAGTGGAGCATATAAATATTGCATGATAACTATAAGAATCAATCAGAGGAGGTTAGAAAGGATTGGGAAGAGAGATTGGATGAACAATTTTCAAAGAAGCAATGGGTGGATGTATGTATCTCTCCAAACATGCAACAAAGTCTAGAAGATTTAGGGTCTTTGCTTGGAAGTGTTTATATAGGTGTTTTTTATACCCCAGAAATTTTCCTTCAGGTAGACAGCAAATGTTGGAGGTGTCATGGGGAAGAAAAAGGTAATTGGGAACATATTTTTGTGGGAGTGTAATGAGTTGGCAGACTTTTAAAAATTTCCCTGCAGACTACTCTATAGGAAGGAGTAGGTGAGCAAATTGGTATAACTGTGGAAATTAATATTTTGAGCTATGATACAGAATCAGAATTGCCTAGACATAGTCTTATTATGAGTCTTATTATGGTGACTGCCAAAAAATGGTTACTAGAAAATGGAAATCAAAGCCTAAACCAGCTGTGCTAGAAGTACTTGAATATAGCAACAGAAAGAAAACAACAGGAAATGGGATCTTTATGTAAGGGTGGGAGCAAATTACATAGAAATTAAATGGGAACTGTTCTAATACAGATATTGATACAGATATAGCTTGATGCAGATATGGTCTATTCTAAACCTGTACTACAAATATATTAAGTCACTCATTTTCAACCCCAAAGCACTTCCTTTTCTTCATAAAAGGGATTTGATAAATTAAAAGATAATTACCCCAAAAATTATTTATAATTAACCTACAAAACCTCTTAGCATCATTAAACATATCTGCAGCTGTGGAGACTCTGCAACCCTTGCATCTCAACCCGAATCTGAAACTTAACAACTCAGTGCTAAATTTAAACAACTTCCCATTATTAAAAATAAACAAATTCTTGATTTTCTGCCCTTTCGCAGTTATACCATCACAGAAATAAGATATCAACCTAAACTGTCCAAAAGCTATACTGTTATCTTAAGACAGATTAAAGATTCATGTTATCAATATTTCTCCAATGGTAGCCTAATAGCGAGGGATATAAAGATCTGCAATTCTGTTTGGAAAGTAATGCTGTTATGGAAAAGAATGATCTCAGATACCTATAATTTGATAACTGCTATCAAATATCAAAATAATACTCTGTTTTCAAACTATTGGCTTAAAATACACCTTGCAATTTCTGAACGCATTAAACAATCAATAAAATTAACCTGTAAAATAGCCCCCTTGAAAAAATTGATGTGCACACAACTTATGATTCTTAATAGTGCATACTTCACCCCATAGTTCTGCATTAATTTAATCCTTCCGTCCCACCCTTCTGTCCTTAGTGTGAATCCCAAAAAGCTGACCTACTCCATATATTTTGAAGTTGCAAATGTGTTTATAAACTATGGAACTCTGTTATGGTCCAGTTCCAAAAAAAACGGGATATGAAAAATCCACCCTGTCATGGGAGTGTGCATTACTTCACATTCCTCCCCCAGGTTTATTGTCAACACAAACTTGTATTTTAATTATCCTCTTTTTATTAATTAAACTCTTCATTGCATCCAAATGGATGGACAGATTAGCAGGTACATGGGGGTGTTCAAACAAATGGCAACTAAGCACTTGTTAGCCCATAAAATTGTGATTTCTCTTAGTAAAAAGCAGTCTTATTTTCTTGAATATTGGGATTCACTATTTCACCTTATCTTAACTTGGTTAATAAATTCATAGTATCTCTACAACTATTTTCTAACAAATGTTCTTGTGTTTTTTTCTGTCTTTTCTTTGACCATTGCTCTTAAAGGTTTATTGCATTATTTCAAATTACATCAGTAATGTACTGTAGAGAATCTCCCTACCCCCCTCTTGTTAAACCTGCTTTTAGCCCCACCCCCTTGCCCAGATATTTTAGACATGTACTCATATGCATGATTACCTGATTTGTTTAGATGAATGACACTGCTGTAAGTAAGTGTAATATAGTTATTTTTCTTTGTTTACTGATTTGCTCCTGTATTATTTACTTGTTCATTTTGTTATTGTGGTTCATTGGCAATGTTATATATAAATGCAAAATCAAATAATGTTTTGGGAAAAAAATGGTAACTGTGGGAACAATGCATGCAGAAACATTTTGCAGGAGGAATGAGGTTTAAACGAAGGCAGGATTTAAATGAGCAATGTAATGTTTGACTTGACAGTGACTGGATAGATTATAAGTGATGTATAATGTTTGCAACTAAAAATATGTCAATAGAGATTGTTTTCATTTATATAAATGTATGATTGCCAATGTCATAAGTGATAATTTAATAAAGATGTTTCTTTTTTAAAAATAAATGGCTCAAATGGAAAGAAAATTAAAGGTGGTTAACATAAGAAAAAAAACGGTTACTTATTCTGAGAGAGTAATGTGAAGTAATGTAAATAAACGGGGCACTAGGTATCACTCCAAATGTGAAAGGAACTCCATGACATAAGAGATTGTGTATTATTATTATTGCAAGATCTGTCTTCATTGTAAGTATGCCGGCTGAAAGATAAGCCCTGAAAAACAAATGTATGGTATAATTGTGAAAGTAAAAAGCATAGCACGAATAAGAACGCTGTTAGGCTAAAGATTATCATAAAATGCACTGTATTTGAAATGATGTGTTGACTGATTGATATATATTTTAAATGTGAGCCAGTAAATGGATCTTAATTTTGTGGTAAAGAAGCTAGCACTTACTCCAGCTGAACCAGCTAACTTGGCTGACTTGAGGACCTTAGCATGAAAAATAGTTATGTTAATTGCTGTAACCTCTGTAGTAATAAGAGTATCTGAGTGGCAAGCTCTTATCTCATTTTCCTTAGGGACAGGGTTAGATTCATAAGTTTATAAGTGTATACTAGGCTAGTGATCAAAGGAGCCTTCATATGCCTAGCCATGCTTCCCAAATGCATTGCATGAGTTACTGTGCCAAGGTTATTTTGAGAGGGTGTAGTATGTTAGTTAGGGCTTGATTTAATGCCTGCGTTTGTTCATCAGAGACATAGGTGTCAGACCAGGGATGAATTTCTGGACATTCTATCCACTGGTCCAGGTTGCACTTGAGTTGGGTCAGGAAAGAGGTCTGATTCACATAGATGAGAAGCTTATTCTAGAGAATGGGCATTATCTGAGAATGCATACCTGTCCTTCCAAAATATCCTATTTAAGTTGCAGTTGTATAAATTCTTAGAGCTATTTAGTGCTGATCATTTTGTGGTTATGCAAAACATCCATCAGACTGTAATGCAAGGATGCCGGGCATACATTGCCTCTCAGCAGTCTGTAAGAAACAGTAGGACTTTGATGAGATCTGCACAGGACGTTGTGTTTACGTTCTGTATTATTTTCGTGAGGAACCTCTGTGGATGTTCCATTTGTTGCATGTGCCTTGTCAGGTACATACTGGAGGGGGCATTATACTCATTCATGGGTCTGATGATTGCGGAGTACAGTAGCACAGTTACTTCCCTGGACTTAGATGCCTTGCCCTTATTTAAAAGTTGAGTGACATAGAATGATTTTCTTGTACCTTTAGACACATGTTGGGTGAAAGCCAAGTTATTGTCTACTTGAGTCCCTAAATGCATGCCTTTTGTGTCTACTTTTAGGAGTATTTTATCAATGAGGTAGTTTTCCTGGATGTCTGATTTCCCAAAAGGTATTATTACACATTTCCTGGCATTGAGTTTTAAGTCATGGCTTTAGTCCTAGCCATTTGCCTGTGTTAGTCCTTCCTGTAAGATGTCAGTATTTTGTGGGGGTTTCTGTTTTTGCTCCCAGCTTACAGTCATCTGCAAACTTAGCAAGCCAGAGGCCCTTGGCAATGACCTTCACTTCCGATAAATAGATGCCAGAGAGGAGCAGACCCAGCTGAGAGCCCTGGGGACTCAATTGGTGACTGGCCTCTTTGCGGAGATGGTCTCTCCAATGCTAACTTCCTGGAACCTGTCTGTGACCCGGCTTGGTGTCCACCAAGTTAATTTGCGGTTTATTTATGCCTAATTCCATGACTTTTGTTTTATGCTGCCTTAGTGGGGTATTGTATAAAATGCCTTAGCTAGGTTATGGTAGGCAATATGCACGGTTTTGCCTTGTACTGCCGAGGTACTGTCTGCAACTTTGAATTATGTCATGGTAACTGCATAGATGCACTGTTGTGGTTTTTTTTAGAACTAATACTTTTATGCCTAAAACGGCATCAAAGTTTACTTTAAGCCAAATGATCTATCTCCCTGGTCTCTTCTTTGGAACCCAAAATGAAGTAGAAAGGGTACTTCATACTTTGTATGTCCACTGACTATTCATGTATTATCTAGACAGAACAAAATCTTTCAGAACTTCTTATCAATTACTCTTTCTTGTGAAGGTAAACAGAAGGAACAACCTGTGTCAAAGCAAACTATTTTCATATGGTTGCCTGAAGCTATTACCTTTTTGTTATTCCCACCACAATAAAGACTATTCTAAGCAGGGTCAATGCTAATTCTACCAGGGCATTGGCTTCATCTGTCACTATTTGGAAAGGGTTGGACACTGGAATTATTCTGGAATCAGCAGCTTGGTTCCCCTATATATACTTTTACAAAGCAGAATAAGCTGGATTGCTTCTCCAGGTCCAGGACAGACTTTGCTAGGGCCATTCTCTAGGGGTACATAGGCCCTTCCTTTTCTACCTCCCAGATGTTCTAAGCTATGGTAATCTATGTGTATGACTTAGGCTACTGCAGCTGTGATCAATATGAAGAGCATAGTGCAGATGTTCTTAGTGTTTCACTGTTGCAGTCATTACATTTGGGTAATCTGCTGGCAGGTTGCCCTCAGTCGGCCTGATTAACAAAGTCTTGGGTCCTGCATCGGTTGCTGTCCCTTCTTCCATGATGTCAGATGTATAAGACATGCATCTGACGTCATTACCTCAGTCTTTCTTGCCGTACGGTGCCCGAAGCAGAAGCAGTTCGCAAGTGCCAGTCGGCCGACTCCTGAAATTTTTGTTTTCGAGTTTAAGAGCCAAAGTCTTCAACATAAAGCTAAGTACCCCATTGGGGAAACTTTTTCTTGCTCCTTACCAATGTCAGTAAAAGTTAATAATTGCATTACTTGTGTGGAAGCAAATACCTCATAAAAGATTTTCATTTGTACTGTATTCCTTGCCTAGGCCCTGACCACGACGTACCTTGCTGTTGGTGTTGTGCTTTATTTAATCAGCTCACTATCCGTCGTCGGTACATTTTTGCCTCTAAATATTTCAGTTCTCGGTTTAATTATCCAGAAATGACGTCGGTTAGCCGTCCGACTACCAGAATCCCAAAAAATCGTAAAGAAAAGGACAGAGACAGGCCGTTGAGGTCAAAAACTGCCAACTACACTTCTCCTAAGCCAGTCGCCAGTTCGTCGGTACTCAGTGAGGCACTTTCGCAGCCCCTGATACCCACTACTTCTGGTTCGCAGGCCTCTACTGAAACCCATTCAGAATCCGGTATGCCACGAGATGCTTCACCTTTGGAACCCCGGATGTCTGTACCTTGGATGGGTCCGGAGCCGCTGTGCAGGCACCAGCTTCTGAGGGTGTATTCAGGCCTACAGACTTGCATATTAAACCGACTCCACCTTCAATATGAAGGCCTAAATCTCGCTCTTTGTCTAAAAAACTGATGCCCAGGCCACATGTTCAGGCCGCTATGCCTAAAAAACAAATGATCAAAATGGCTGAAGATCTAATTACTCTAATCAGGGGTAGTCAACCCCCCCCCCCCTTCTAAGAGGCCAAGGGCTGAGCTTGACTATGAATCTTCTGAACAAGACTCTGTTTCTTCTGACTCTTCTATTGACCTGGATTTGTCCATACCTACTTATGAGGATTCTGATGCAGAGGATTCCATTCCCTCTGCTTCCCCCGAGGACTTTTCTTTTGGGGAAACTTTACATACCTTAAGGGAGCATTTCCACTGGGAAAGTCAGGAATTTTCTGAATCCAGAAAGAGGCTTAGGGATTTCCTCCTTCTTCCCCAGCATAGGCCTTTGGCTATACCTCCTGTATCCATTGTTGATGATGTGTTTTCGGAATCCAGTATGGCCCCTGATTCCCTGCCTCCGGCTCCTAGTAAACCAGACAGATACTACAGGGTTCCTGAGTCCCACAAGTTCCTTTTCAAAAATCCTGTTCCGGACCCAGAAACCATTTTTCAGGAGCCCAAGGGCATTAAGCCTTCTATTGCTAAAAATCCTACCCCTTCTGATAGAGACTCCAGGGCGCTGGATAGATGGGGTAAAAAGGTTTATACTTCTGCAACCTTGGCTATCAGAGCTTTAAACTGTCAATTTCATATGCTAAGATATCAACAGCATATCATGGGACTGCTTAAACAGAAAATTATGTTGATTTCTGACTGTGTGGAAAATAAAGATTTACAGGATTTATTGCATTCAGCTGAACAAGTTGGAAAAACATAGTTTGCAATGTGGTTTTGATTCTTGAGAGGTCGCTTGCAGGGCTGCTGTTACTGGGTCTGTGCTTAGAAGGCATCCTTGGCTTAAGGAGCAATCTCTGCCTGATCATGTTAAAGCAAAATTGTTGGATGCTCCTTTACATCAGGACTGTCTGTTTGGCAATAAGGCTGAAGAAGTTCTAAAAAAGATGGAAGATAAAGCTAAATCTATGCAAACTGTGAAAGATTTCTTACTAGTGCAACCTCCAAGATTTAGTAGGCACTGGCCTACTAAGAACTGGTCCTTTCCAGCTCCTTCCAGATCCACTCAAGCCAAACCCAGACACACCAAAAGCACCAAGTTTCAGTCCCAAGGGACTCTCAGAACTAAGCAATGGGGTGCTCCACTTCCAAATCTGGAAATAACAAAACACCCCCTATGGTAAACCGTCTCAATGACTTTCCTTTAAAATTACCAAGCACTTACCTTTCAGCCGCCCCTTTGGGGGGAAAAATTGCTCTTCATGCAAACAACTGGCAACTCATAACCCAGGACAAATGGGTTTTAAATATAGTGTCCCAGAGATACGGATTTCATTTCCACACGTTGCCAACTCCAAACTGGTGGCCAGACCTGCCCCCAAACCCGTAGGCAGAGGCTGAGAAACAAGTTCTTTCCCTCTAAAACTTGGGGGGTATTCAGCCAGTACCAGAAGAGGAAAAGGGACAAGGTTTCTATTCCAGACTTTTCCTGGTACCCAGAAAAGACAAATCATGGCATCCAATTTTGGACCTGTCTACTGTAAACACCTTTCTGGACATTCCAAAATTCAAGATGCTGACTCTTCACCAATTACTTCCTATGCTAGGCAAGGATGCCTGGTTGACAACTCTAGATTTAAAAGAAGCTTACCTGCATATCCCCATCAGGGAATCTTGCAGAAAATACCTACGCTTCAAAGCAGGCTACTTGCATTATCAGTTCTCTGCACTGCCCTTTGACTTGTCTACTGTGCCAAGGGTATTCACAAAGTGCCTGGCTCCAGTAATTGCATTTTGCAGGCAAAGAAATATTCAAATGTACCCATACCTGGAAGATTGTCTAATTCAGGCAGAAAACCAGGCCATACTTCTAAAACATCTGGCGTTTGTAAAAAGGGTTCTAACTTGTCTAGGGTACACCATAAATGAAAAGAAATCACAACTGGTACCCTCTCAACAAATTACATTCCTTGGTGCAAGCTTGAATACAACTGCCCAGATGGCTTACCTCACGCCAGAAAAGCAAATTCATTTGGTGACTTACTTCAAACAGGTGGCTACAAAAACCCTGCTATCTGCAAGACAAATACTGCAAGCCTTGGGGTTCATGGCCTCCTGCATTCTTCTAATTCCATATGCAAGACTGCATATGAGGAAACTTCAGTGGTACTTAAAAAGTTTATGGAGTCAACATTGTCACAGCCTGGAAACAATGATTCCTATCATACCTTGCCTACGCCTAGAGTTCCTATGGTGGGCAGAGGCCTGCCACCAAAACAAGGGACTGCCATTCACATCAACCCCTGCCGCCCAAACCTTAACTACAGACACATCAGACTATGCATGGGGGGGCTCATCTGGCAGGGAAGTGCATTCAGGGCAAATGGATCCCAAATCAAATGCACCTACATAGCAATCAAAAAGAAATGCTAGCTGTACAGAATGCTCTGACAACCTTCAAGGACTAACTTCATCCAGGACAACTAATGGTAAAGACAGACAACACCACGGTTATGTGGTACATAAACAAGCAGAGGGGTACACATTCCTACCCCCTCTGCAGACTAGCCATGACATTGTGGAACACGGCCTTGAGCTACCAAGTACAACTACAAGCTCAATTCCTGCCAGGAAAGCTGAATACTCTGGCAGATGAACTAAGCAGATATCTCATGGACCCACACGAATTGAAACTGGAACCACGTATTTTCAACATGTTGACAAGCAAATGGGGAAGTCCAGACATAGATCTATTTGCCTCCCCCCAGAACTACCAGTTGGACAAGTTTTGCACAAGAACTCCTCAGAAAAAAGCATGTAAAGTGGATGCTCTGTCCTTCAGCTGGAAAAACCTATCAGTCTGTGCCTTTCCCCCTTTGCCTCTGCTCTCCAAAGTTCTGCTAAAAGTCAAACAGGACAAACCAAAAATTATTTTGATTGCTACAGACTGGCCACGCCAACACTGGTACCCACTCCTGCTCAGTGTGTCACAAATATCCCCATGGCACCTGCCTCAGATACCTACCTTACTGTCTCAGCAGGAGAACCAGATTTTGCACCCTCAGCTCCCTACATTGAACCTTGCAGCTTGGCTAATCACTTAAATTCTCCCTTAGCATCCCTCAGCAAACCTGCGATGGATGTCATCTTGGAGGCGAGAAGACCTAGTACTAGAAAATCTTATGCTGACAAATGGAAAAGATTCTGTGCTTGGAATCAATCTCAAGGAATGTGCACAGCAGTGCCCAATTTACCTCAGATTTTACAATATTTAACTGAGATGCTTCACAAGGGCCTGTCTTTTTCCTCCATTAAAATCCACGCCTCAGCCATTTCAGCTCATTACAACACAGAACCTCCCCTCTTCTCTCATCCTCTGCACAAGCAAGTACCTCAGAGGGACCAAGAACTTGAGACCACCCAGGAGAGCTCCAACCCTTGCCTGGGACCTTAACTTTGTATTGGAGAAACTCACTCTGCCTCCTTTCGAGCTAGCTGTTACTGCAGACTTAAAATTTCTTTCTTGGAAAACACCCTTCCTTTTGGAAATCACTTCAGCTAGAAGGATATCTGAGTTACAGGCCCTTATGGCAGTGGAGCCTTTCATCATTTTTCATGTGGACAGGGTGTCACTCAGGACCAATCCATCCTTCATTCCCAAAGTGGTATCCAGTGTGGCTCTTAATCAGTCCATTCATTTGCCAACTTTCTTTCCCAATCCACAGAACAAAGGGGAATGGATTCTGCATTCATTGGATGTGCACAGACAACTGAGATTCTACTTGGACAGAACGAAAACGCGAAGAAAATCTGAACAACTGCTGGAAGCATTTGCTGTAGGGGCAGAGGGAAAGGCTATTTCAAAACAAACCATTTCTAAATGGATAAGCCATTCATTTCTGCTACAAGCATCATGGAAAGCCTATCCCCCAGGGGAACAGATCTCATTCCACCAGGGCTGCATCTACTTCTACAGCCATTCTCAGAGGTGTTCCTACCAGGGATATTCTAGAAGCTGCTACCTGAAGTTCAGTTCATACTTTCACCAAGCATTATCATTTACCAATTTTCTCTAAATCCAGAGCTGGCTTTGCCACTGCCGTCTTGCAGGGCCTTATAGCTGATCCTAATGCTGTATAAATCCATCCTCCCAACCATGGCTTTGGGAATCTACCCAAATTTAATGACTGCAACAGTGAAACATGAAGAACATAGTACAGTTGTGTACACTTACCATAAATGTAGATGTTCAAGTGTATTCACTGTTGCAGTCCTAGTTACCCTCCCTCCAGCCTCCTGTTTTTTCTCTGACTTTACCTCTACTTTCTGTTCCTATGCTTACAAACCTTTTTGGTGTGTTTGCATTTGATTGGAGGTATATTGCTGTAATTTAAGATTTTATTTTGCTCCCCATTCGGGGGGCACCTGACATCTGGTGCAAGAAAAACTGAGGTAATGACGTCAGCTGCATGTTTTATACCCCTGACGACCTGACGTCATGGAAGAAGGGACAGCAACTGACGCAGGACCCAAGACTTTGTTAATCAGGCCGACTGAGGGCATTCTGCCAGCAGATTACCCAAGTGTAATGACTGCAACAGTGAATACACTTGAACATCTACATTTATGGTAAGTGTACACAACTGTACTTTGTGTAAGTAAAAGTATCATAACAGTAGGTGTTTGTATGATCACTCCTGTAGTAGCTGCTCCTTTCCTCTAATCCTTTATATATATATATATATTTTTTTATTAAGCACAGTTTGTACATGTATGTTTTTTTTTCTTTTCCTAGCAATGGTCTTTCATGGCTAAGCCTCCTTCTGTCAGTTGGCATAAAAGTACTGAAGGACTAGACATCCAAACCTGTCAGCTCATTTGGAATTGTTTTGGGTACATGAAAGGTACCTTTAAGCTTTGACCTGACTGATTGTTATATCCTATGCAGGATATAATCCATACAGCTTTTGCTGTTGCAGCAGTAGCAGTCATTCGCACATAGATTAGTATGATAAGTTTACTTATACAACTGCATCAGCAAAAGTACATTAGTTTTCATCAGGTTAGTACATAAAAATGTCAGAAAAATTGTAAGAGCCAGGCTATGACAACTTTCAGAACATTCACATATGATTGTAGCTGGTGGAAGACCGCTGTCTGTAGACCATAAGTTATTAGGCTGGCAAACATAATTTACATATGCAGGAAAGATTAATTTACATATTGGGATAGTACTTGATCATGTTTGCACATTTTCGTGAATTTAAAGTTTTTTAGGAAGTTAGTCCAATTAAGTGATAGAAATTGTATTTATCAACTCAGTACTTTGTTGTGCAGGTGTTTACCCATACTGAATCTGAGTAAGTTATCACATTAACTTCAGTGACTGCATTATCTATGGGAGTAGTTAAGATCCACTAATTATTTTCAGTCCTGCATTAGTATACATTTATTTTTGAAACAAAGACCTGTCAGAAATGAAATTGTTTGTCTTTTAACATTGTCAAAATATAAGCGTGGCATGTACAATTTAATCATGACAGAAAACACTTAGAGGGGAGAGAATGATTCCAAGGAAGCTAAATTGCTCGTTATGTAATACCATGAATTGCAGGCAAGTACATTTTTGTAAATGTTAGCCTCCAGAAAACACCTCCCCATATTGTGTCTCAATCATCTTGTATGTTTTTGCTAGCTTAGATGGTGGGGTAGTACTAAGGGATCCAGTGATGTTCTCCAATTATTGAAATACCGTGTGACCTTTTCATTTTTAGAAAATAGGCTGAGACTGTTCTGAAATTGGCATTATGGACTGAAGTCACTGATAGTAGTTTAGCAACAGTTGCATGTGCTAAGATTATAAATTCCACATATTCGATAACCACATTGCCACAACAGTCAGGAAATCCTTCTATGTGGCACACCTCATCATTAAGGGCTTTTCATCCAGAAAAAAGGAGGTGATTGCCCCACTGTACTCATCCCTCATTAGACTCATTATAGAATACAATGCCCCATTTGGTATGTACCTCTCAAGACATCCACAACAACTGGAAAGGCCACAGAAATAGCTCACTAAATGAATCACAGGCCTAAAGCAGATGCCCTACGCTGACCGCCTTGAAAAACTCCAGCTATACTCTGTCGCATATCGTTTACTCAGAGGCGATTTCTGCTTAACATACATGGCCATGTCAAACCCAGAGCTGTTGGACTTGCTACACTTAAAGAAATCCCAATCCCTCAGAGCCACATGTTCCAGGGATCTAAACCTTGTCATCACAATAAACAAAACATGCTGGAGGGATAGGTTCCTGACCCAGAGAATCCCCAGCCTCTCGAATAGACTTCCCATACATGTCAAGCAGAGCACCTCTTTGGCCCTCTTCAAAAGGAACCTTGACGATTGGATGGGAGAAAGGAAATTCACCCCAGGGATCACGTGAAATAGCCAGGGGATTGTTATGGCTAGGCTTGTATAGGCCCTAGGGCCGATAGCCTAGTACCAACCTATGAACCTATGTGCATTAATTCAAAGGAAGAGGCCAGCATTAAATAAGTGTATCCTGTAAAAAAAGTCAAATCAGAACATATTCAAAATACATTTAGATGAGCTACTGCAGAGGAGAGGAGAAAAGGTGGAGGTGCACCAGTCTACATTCAAAAGAGAATCACATCAAGGTTGGTAAAGCAGCATGATACACTAGAGCTTCTTCATGTCCAAATAACCATCAGAAAAGTTCCATACGATATATTAGCAAGCTGTAGAACTCATTCCGTGGCACAAGAAAGCCACAGTGCCTGTTTACAGAAACAAATCCAATACCATTTTCCTAGGTGATCTGAACTATCCAACTATAGACTGGGAAACCTGTACCACCACTATTACACAAAAAAAAAAAAAAAAAACAGAGATTCCAGGACTTTGTCATTATAAATGCCATTTATCAATTAGTCAAAGTTCCCACTGGTGTAGAATAACATTTTGGATCTTGTCCTTTCTAATATGGGAGCATCTTTCACTATCCCTTGCATATCTTTATCACTACTTAGGTCTGGCCATAAAACAGTCTCCTTCATAGTAAAACTGAAACTAGAGATCCCTTCCACCCAAGGTTGCTGTGTCTTTCGGCTTTTCACAGTTAGGGGTCACCACAGCGGAACTCCGGTCCGCTAATGATTGGCAGTAGATTTTTACGTGCCGAGTTGCCGGCCCTGACACACAACCTTCAACAAAGGTACGTACCTTTAGAAAATTCTTTAAGACAAACTACCTACTTCTAACTGATACATTGGCAAGCTTCAAATCCCCACCAAACCCAGTTACCTCTACTGAATATGCAGAAATTTACACCACCACACTATGTCAGCATGTCAACAGCTGCAAGGATGCAGCTGTACCCCCATAGGAACAAGTGCAGGCCAAACCGCAGAAATAAACCCACGTTTGAACTATAATATTAAAAAACGTTAAAATAAAAGGAAAATAATTTTGAACAAAAGTAAGAAGAGTAATTCTTAAAATGTTAGACACCTTGTCACTGAATCAAACAACTCAGGAGCTTAAAATCCACAAAAGCCAAGTTTGAGGTTGAAATAGCTACCCAAACCAAAGACAATCACAGTGCATTTTTAGTTATCTTTGTAATCTCAGAAGCAGATCTCAGCAATGCATTGAGCTGATTTTGAATAATATTACCTACACTGAGGCTGAAGAAACAGCTAACCTATTGGCTGGTAAAGTTAGCTCTAAGTTTACTCATGTCCCCCATCCGTCTGTGCCTCAAGATACACCTGAAACTGGCTCACTTCCAGCTATCACACAAGACCAAATCCTGAAAGTGCTACCAAAAGCTAAAAATGCTTCATTTATAGGTCCTGAGAATATCTCTGAATGCATCTGCAGTAACATGAAGCATGATTTAGCCATACCCCTAACAATACTAATCATTCTTAGCCTCAATACAGGTTTTTATACCAAGCGAGTGAAGAACAGTTAAAATTATTTCCTTGCATAAGGGAGGACCTTCCACAATCCCAGGCAATTGCAGACCCATGAGTCTAACCAGCCTCTTATGCAAAGCCATGGAAACAGTCGTCATGGAATTAGTCAGTCAAGACATTTTGGAACCTGCAAACATTAGACCCTTATCAGTTTGGATTTAAGGGCAAGGTCATGCTTACCCATCCTGGTGGATTTTTGTAAAAGTCACCAAAGCAACTCAAATTACACCTTAATAAACACTGGTTATGCTCTTGCTTTAACCCTGATTAAACTTGCTCTATCTCCTTTCTTTCCCACTCCCTTCCCCTGGTAGCCTACCACCTTTCTCAAAGCTTTTTTACCATGATAATACTTTCACTATAAAGGATGTCCTGCCTTTCTCTACTCTTTTCTAGTATACAATACAATTTTACGTTTTGAATGTCTTTTTCTTTGTTTGCCTGCCAATTATCTTTTCTTCCCCAAATTGTTTAATTTAACTTTGTATCATGTACACATTATGTATTAAACTCGTAGAGTGTAGTATTTTTAAACATATTTTCCTCATATTATTCTTTTCTGTATTATGCAACTATTTGTCTCTATGTGGAGCTTTTCTCCCCGGGCCTCTGCTAAAAATGGAAATATATCCAGTTAGACTAGCCCGGTTAACAAATGTAAAATAAATAAAAATAAATAAAAGCAATGGATAAAGGCAGAACTGTACACACTGCATACCTCCACCTGGACAAAGATTTTGACACAGTTCCCCCACTGAGGCATAGTAGAAAAGCTAAATAAACTGAGAGTAAACCTCTGTGTCACTCACAGGATTGCCAACTGACTCACAGATAACATGCACATAATCAAAATAGGGGATGTTGCCTCCAGAAAGAAATCAGTCACCAGTGGATTCCCCCAGAATTCTGTGCTGGAGTCTCTACTATTTGGAATCTACTTTTCTGAAATCAAAGCCAACACCAAAAGGCACTGGCTGACGTTTGCAGATGAATATAAGTTAGAAACAGTCATTAAATCTCCAAATGACTTAGCCATCCTTCGGGAAGGTTTGCCTCAAATAAATAACTGGTGTTAAAACCATGGTATTAAACTAAATGCCAAAAAAATGCATTATTGTATCCTTTGGGAAGTCATCTAAGAACTACCAATTGACAGTCATACTTCTCAACCTCTTATCACAAGAAGTCTGAACGTAGGCAAAAATAATGGGGGCAAAGACCCAAAACTAGGGATGGAGTTTAAATATTGAGCTCATAAACTTAAAAAGTTGCTAGAGTAGTAAATTTTGCATTGGCTTACATTTTCTGAAGGATATAAAGTCTGAAACAGAAATGTGTGTCATTTTTATTGACTTTAATCTTCAAGGATTTTCTGCCAAGAACAGTCCAAAAATAGGAGTCAAACTCTGGACATTCTGTGAAAATTTGGACATTTGAGAGGTACAATA
Source organism: Protopterus annectens (assembly GCF_019279795.1). Lineage (NCBI taxonomy): Eukaryota > Metazoa > Chordata > Ceratodontiformes > Protopteridae > Protopterus > Protopterus annectens. Next base: position 541,360,999 of record NC_056731.1, read on the forward strand.
CACATGTAAGAGTTGACCTGGTTGTTCAGGATGTGAGAACTTATGTGGACAGTAACTTAACATTTCTGCAACGTGTCTATTGTAAGAAAGTCCTTCTATACTGCACAGCTTATAAACAAAGTGATTGTGTCACTAGATCTAGGGATGTCATTGTCCCCTTTACTCAGCCCTCAGGCCAGTTATTGAATGTAATACCCACTTTATCATGTATCTGTCCAGATAAGTGCAACAACTGGAACACCCAAAATAGATACCATACTAAAAGGATAAAAGACCTAAACAACATGTCCTACATGGACCAACTCAAAGCCCTGTCACTGTACTCTGTATCCTATAGATTGCTAAGAGGTGGCCTGTCTTCGGCATACAAGGCATCCTCCAACCCATTACAGATGGATTTACGCCACATCAGCAAGTCAGAAGGCATCAGAAATACTTACTCTAGGGATCTAAACCTCTTCTACAACATTAACATTTGGAATGACAGGTATATTTTGCAGAGGGTACCGCAACTGTGGCACAGACTCCCCATCCACATAAAACAAAGTTCAACTCTGTCCATTTTCACATGCAGCTCCTAAGTGCTTTATTCCATTCATAGGTCCACTCATTATCTATGGTATATTCCCGGTTAATATATAATTATTGACCATGGGATGGGAAAAGTCAGTCTGTAACCAATGGGTTATATCAAGCACAAAAAGGGAAATTGGCTAGGCTTAATATAGCCTGTAAGGACAGCTATCGTAGTATTTACCTATAGGCTTATAATAAGGGTTTATATTATTAGTCATATTCTTGCTGTTGATTAGGGGTTGACATAAGTTATATTCTATCCCCAGGACCAGTTTCTCTCACATTGCTTGATGTCAGGAGCAAGGTGTTTTAACTACTAAAAGGAATCTCTTGTAAACATATCATGCTGATGTGATGAAAAGTAATACTGAGGGGTATAATTTAAGGTTTGCAAAGACTGAAATGATTTAGTCCTCAGTAGTGGACTAAACACAGACATGGATGTAAATGTAGAACATGCCCATGTCTGTCTTGCAACTGAGACTTGGTTTCATTGCAGTGACAGGTAGATTCAGGTCTTACTTGGCCTTCAGACTTAAAAGGCACTGATGAGACATCTCCATGTTTGGCAGATATCGCATTTAGACTTATTGCCTTGCAGTCCTAATACTGAAGTTATCCAGTTTACCCTTAATACGAATTACCATCCAGTTTATAGCCTGCTGTAAGACTGCATCCATGTTGCCAGGAGACCATTATAGATTCCTAAATATACTTAATGACCTTATCAAAAATACCTTTATACTGGTTCATATCAGTTATTCTTCAATTAATTAGTGTACCTGTACTGCTAACGTTGAGTATGCTAAATGATTCCTAAGTGTATTAAACATAAACTCCTTAGGAACAGATAACCAGCTCACTGTGAGTTGGAACATACTCAGTCTGTTCCTCACCAACCTTGTGCACAAGTGTACCAGACTTTAATATCTCCATTTGTTAAGTCAAATTGTAAAATAGTAACCCTTAAAACAACTAACTCCATAAACAAACATCAAAGATGCAGTACTAAAATAATGAACTTTAATGATACTTTTACTTAGGAATGGAGTCCACTGCAGTCATGGTACTAGAAACCCAAAATACTTGGAGAAATTAAAACGGAGTATAAACTATACTGAATTGAAGGACTTTAAGCAGAGACTTCCTTAAATTCTGTGATGAGCTAAGCTGACTTGCATTGTTATCATGCTCCATAATGCTTTAGCTACTACTTTTTCATCTAAGCTCCTCTTCCACATAAAATGTTTATAGATCTAGCAGTCCCCACCAGAACCAAATATAATGGAAAGTTTAAACTACCTTAATATTCCATAACTATAAATAAGATCTGTTGCAAAAAATGAAAAAAAGGAAAAAATAAAACTGAAAAGGTCATCAGGCAACAAAAGAAGAAAATCAGAAAAAGCAAAGTGGAACATGAACTGAAACTGGTGTGAGAATACAGAGAGAACTACAAAAGAAGCTGAGAGTAACACCTTGCAATGTGCAGAATTAATCCAAAATGGCGTTACACCCTCTGACTCTAAAGAGGGCATTGTTATGACATAAGGAGGCTGAAATCAACTAATGCGCTCTGTAGACATATTGTTGCCAATGAAAATCATAGCTTCGGGTTTTGTGTTTTGGAACAGGGGAAGCATCATCCTAGGGGTAGCCCTTGGTCTATTAAGTTAGGAAAAAAGGAATTATGGTGTCAAATTTTTCTTAATGCCATGGTACCACCTGGCCTAAATGAGGTTATCAGTATCAGCAGCTTGCAAAAAATGAGAGCTTATGTTAAGTGATTTGTGTTGGAAGTTGATATAGTTTAGAGGTTGTATATATACATTTACATTTCTTAGTTTTTATTTTTCATACATTTTATTTACTTTATTTAAAAAATGTGTTTTTTAATTGTTTTGTGATTTTGTAGAGATTATATAAGAGGTCACATGAAGTCTTTTTGACAAAAGCACTTACTTGCATTGTGGAATAAATTCTGGTTTCCTGGTCATTGCCTTGTGTTTTTTAGTGTTTAGCTGGATGAATTTTTAAAGTCTACCAACTTATTACACTCCTAAAAAATATGTTCCTAATTACCTCTTTCTTATCCATCACACTTACAGCCCACCTGATGAAAAATTCATCGGATTCTGCTTGGGGTATAAAAACTTCCAAACAAAAATACTAAATCTTCTAGACTTTGTTGCATATTTGAGAACCATACATGTATTCTCCCATTGCTTCATTGTGAATTGATTATCCAGTCTCTCTTCCCAACATTTCTAACCTCCAATTGAGTTCTATGCTTATCATGCAATATTTTATATGCCCTACTAATTATCCATTTTTAAATAGCTTCTGTTATAGATCCTACGAAAAACTCTACCAGTGGTGGTCTTTCACTTAGGATCACCTATTTCCTTTCTCTTTGCCTGTGGTCTGATATCAGTCTTTGATGAGGAAGGCAACCTCTAGCCTGCTAGATGTATCCTTGGCCTCTACTCATTCTATTACCTTTCCCTCTCTAATTATTGCTTCCCAAAACCTTGTTTCTTTTGCCAATTTTCTTCATTAAATTCCAAGCCCCTCTTGCTTATTGTCCGTATCCCTAATTGCAGTCATCCCTATCAGTAGAATCTGTTTTTTCCATCCCCGTGTTGGCTTAGTTCTTAGAATACTTTCTGCTGCTTAATGAATATAATATTCTGTTGTGGTTATTGTTATTCTCCTTAAAGATCTGCATCCAAAATCCCAGTCTCTCCTTATTTCTTGAGTTTCCCCCATTTCATCATCATCCCTTTCCACTTAGAATTATAGCTTTCTGCTTGCGCTATATAGGTACCTTAACTGTGTAGCTCTGAATTACCCCTTCAAATTAGGTAATCTCAAACCATGTTGTTCTTCTATTGGAAGATCAATTTATCCCACTTGACTCTGGCCCTCTTCCCCTTCCAAATAAAATACGTCAACTCTTTATTAATTCCTATCCATGACGTCTGCTCTGGTTGATAAAAATATGCTTTACCTGTGTAAAAAAACTAAAGGGAATAAAAACATTTTCACTGCTTGTGTCTTGCTATCCATAGCCATAAAACAGCGCTTCCAGTTTCTTGTTTTTTTTATATTATCTTGTTTAGTCTCTTCCCAGATATCCTTAGCTGCCGTAACGGAGTCCTTTTTAATCCATACTCCTAAGTTCTTCTACCTTAATTTTCTTAGCTATTAAAATTATTACTGTTGTGATTTTCTAACAGTGTTGTCTCCTGTACAGCTTTTGCTTCTGTTATCATGGCTGGCAATACCACTGATTTTATAAAAATGTTGGACCTGTGGACATAAGATTCACCCCCCACACACCCAGATCCTCACACTTTGTGTATTAATTGCATAGGTGTTGCCCATTTGGACACCGAGTGCTAGACCTCTTCAAGTGTGACAGGGACGTATTAGAGTTAAAGGGCCTTCTGCCCACCCAGTAGAGAAGTTCATGTCTGACTGTTGCAGAATCATCTTCTCTGGTTTCAAAGAGTGACAGAAGTAAGCCAATTAAGGAGAAAGAGAGACACAGAGAGAGGGAGAAATCTGAGAAGAAAGAAAAGGAATCCAAGAAAATCTTTTAAAAGTGGTTGCCAGAACTGATGGCTACATCAAGTCTGGCTCCAAAAACCCCAGGGCACTTGGATCCAGACCATAGCCAGATCCAGTCACCTTCTGTTCCGCCACATTAACCAGTGAGTCTGAGGCTTCACTCCACCTTTCTCCAAGAGAACTAACCTTCTCAGCCACCTTCAGTGTCTTCATCATTTAGGTCTTTTCATTCATCAAGGAGTGTTTTGAAAGTAGATGTCAAAAGGATTTTGCAGAAGTTTTTTTTAAAGGCAAGTTCAACTGGGGATGCTCCAGGCACCAACTCCTGCTACCCACCATCACTGTCTTCTTGTCAGATCTTAAGATGTCCTTCAAGAATGCAACTGCAGTCATAACATATGGGTTGTCCTGCCTCAGGCAGCCCTCGGTCGGCCGGATTCCAAAGTCTGGGTCCGACGTCGGCTGATGTCACATTTCTCTCCGACGTCAGTGCAACTGGAGTATATAAGCATCAGCCAACGCCATTTTCTTCAGTCTTTCTTGCCGCGCGGTGCCCGAAGCAGAAGCAGTTCTCAAGTGCCGGTCGGTCAGCTCATGTATTCTTCGATCCAAAGTCATCAAAAAAGCTAAGTACCCTGTTGGGGACCTTTTCTTGCCTCAGCCGATGTCAGAAATTACTGAAAAAGTTAACAATTGTCTGTCTTGTGGTAAACAAATACCTCATAAGGATTTCCACTCTTACTCTCTTCCTTGCCTTGGCCCAGACCACGACGTCTCGGCCTGTGTCGCCTGTGCTCGCTTCAATAAGTGCACTCTCAGGCGCCGGGCGGAGTTCGCTGAAGACTTTTTCGGCGATAAATTTGCTTATACAATGCCGTCGGAACTTCCGACATCGCAGACTCCTAAGAAACGAAAAGACCGGGACCGACATCCTCGGCCCGCGTCTTCCACCGACTCCACTTCAAAACCTACCGCGAGTGCTCCGGTTCCCCCTGAGACGGTTCTTTCACCGCTCCGAACCAAAGACACCGCATTACTGACATCTCCGATACCGGAGGCCACACCGACGCCAGTTATAGATTTTCCTCCAGATACTGAAACCGAGGAAATGCCCGAGACCATTGCTGTAGATAAGGTCACTCCTGCACGTGGAGCTGCTAGGCCTCCTATGGCCATGTCTATTAAGGCCTATACACGTGCTAAGGCAGCCAGCAAGACCAAGCACCTTACTGTTAAAGCCTTACCTCAGCCTACTCCTGAAACACAAATCATGACTATGGCCGCAGACTTAATTTCCATGATTAGAGGTTCGCAGGCCCATCCTGAGAGAGGATCCCAGCCTCCTTCTGATAAGAGGGCCCCGGGTTGAACCCTCTGACCCTATTTCTTCAGATGAAGATTCTGAGGACTCTGTTCACTCCGATGGCCAGGAAGAGCTCTTCCAGACCTATGAGGACTCGGATGCAGAGGACGCCATACCCTCGGCCTCCCCTCCTGAGGATATTTCTTTTGGGGAAGTGCTGCATACCATGAGGGAACATTTTAAGTGGCAAGGCCAGGAATATTCTGATTCCAGAAAGCGCCTTCGTACCTTCCTTAAAAAGCCCCAGCACAGGCCCCTGGCTATTCCTCCTGTGCTTGATGTTTTGGGTGACCTATACTCTGACTCCAGTGTTACCCCGGATACTCTTCCTCCTGCTCCAGCCAAGCCAGACAGATATTATAGGGTCCCAGAAACACATTCTCATTTATTTAGGGCCCATGCTGTTGATTTAGAAACTATTTCTCAGGGAACAAAAGGGGTTTCAGCATCCACCTCCAAAAATCCTTTGCCTTCCAACAGGGAAGCTAGGTCATTAGAGAGATGGGGGAAAAAGGTCTACACCTCCACTACTTTATCTATGAGAGCTCTGAATTGCCTCTTTCATATGTTTCAACATCAGGATTACCTGTTAGATGATTTACAGAAAACATTGGTCTCTCCTGAACCTTTAGACAGGAAGTCTTTGCAGGAAGCTGTACATAATTCTCAGCAAGTCAGCAATCACTTTCTGCAGTGTGGATATGATGCATTGGAAGCTTCATGTAGGGCAGCTATGACAGGGGCGGTCATTCGTAGACATGCATGGTTAAAAGAACAACCTCTACCAGATCATGTTAAGGCAAAACTTCTTGATACACCCTTGGAAAAGAACAAGCTTTTTGGTGCTAATGCTAAAGATGTGTTAAAGTCCATCGAGGAAAAAGCAAAATCAGTTCAGACGGTCAAAGATTTCCTCCAGGTTCAGCCACCCAGATTCAGCAGGAATTGGCCTTCAAAAAACTGGTCCTTTCCTAATCCTGAAAGATTTCAAAGGGGTAAAAACAGGCGTGGCCGAGGAAGAGGACAATACAGAGGTTCTTACAGGGGACGACAATGGCAACCAGCAAACCAAAGAAGTGACACAGGGGTCTCCCCTGCCCCACAGGGACAATATCAATGACTTTTCTCTACTTCCGCTGACCAAGGAGCAAATAGAAGCTCCCTTGGGCGGAAAATTATCTCTGTTTTCAGACAATTGGCACAAATTGACAAAGGACAAATGGATTTTGGACATTATAGACCAAGGTTACAGGTTCCACTTTCATACCTTACCAAGAAAACAAGGCATGCCAAACCTACCACAAAACCAGAGGGCAGAGGCTATCAAGCAAATTTCTCTGCTTGCTCAGATCAAAGCAATAGAAAGAGTTCCACAACAAGAACAAGGCCAGGGGTTTTACTCAAGACTGTTCCTTGTTCCAAGAAAAGAAACTCAATGGAGACCAATACTGGATTTGTCCGCATTAAACACCTTTCTCATAGTACCAAAGTTCAAAATGCTGACTCTACAGCAACTCCTTCCCATGCTGGGCAAGGGGTCTTGGCTGATTACTCTGGACCTCAAGGAGGCATACCTGCATGTCCCTATCAGACACAGCTGCAGAAGATACCTCAGATTTCTTGCAGGGCCCGAGCATTATCAGTTCTCAGCATTGCCATTTGGCTTATCTACTGCACCCAGAGTATTCACAAAATGCCTGGCTTCAGTAATTGCTCATTGCAGGCTCCAGGGGATCCAAATTTACCCGTACCTGGACGACTGCCTCATACAAGCGGACGACAAATTGATTTTGACAAAAAACTTGAACTATGTCATACAATTGCTACAGGCTCTGGGATACACAGTCAACTTCCAAAAGTCAAGACTTCAGCCATCCCAGCAAATAACCTTCTTAGGAGCCAATCTAGACACAGCCTCTCAAATGGCTTACCTGACAGAAGACAAGCAAGAGAAGTTAACTCATTATTTCAAAGGTTTGGCAAAACTTACCCAGATGACTGCAAGGAAATTCCTACAGGCCCTGGGTTACATGGCATCCTGCATTCTCCTGGTTCCATTAGCAAGACTACACATGAGAAAGCTTCAATGGTACCTAAAAAGCCTATGGTCTCAGCACAGCAACAACCTAGAGACAACCATACCGCTCATTCCATGCCTACAAAAGGAATTCCTGTGGTGGGCCTCGGTAAGCCAGGCAAACACAGGTATGTCATTCAAAAAACCTCAGATAACACAGACCATGACCACAGACGCCTCAGACCTTGGATGGGGGGCGCGCACATGGAGGGCAGATGTATACAAGGACAATGGTCTCCAAAGGAAGCACATCTGCATATAAACCAAAAGGAAATGCTGGCAGTAATGCATGCCATCGAGGCCTTTCGGCAACAACTTCAGCAAGGCCATCTACTGATACGGACAGACAACACCACTGTGATGTGATACATAAACAAGCAAGGGGGCACCCATTCTTACCCCCTTTGCAGACTGACAATGAATCTTTGGGAAAAATCACTGAGCCTAAACATACAGTTGCAATCCCAGTTTGTTCCAGGCAAAGACAATGTGCTGGCGGACAGCCTAAGCAGGAATTTCATAGATCCACACGAGTGGAGGTTACATCCGAAAATCTTCACACAACTCACCTCGACATGGGGCAGGCCAGAAGTAGACCTATTTGCCTCCCACCTCAACCATCATCTACAAAAATTCTGTTCAAGGACATATCATCCACAAGCTTGGAAAATAGATGCTCTTTCATTCAACTGGAACTCCCTAAAAATCTATGCATTTCCACCTCTGCCACTGATGACCACAGTATTACTAAAGATCAAAGCAGAGAGGCCCAAGGGGATCCTAATAGCTCCAGACTGGCCAAGACAACACTGGTATCCACTACTACGGAGCATATGTCACAACAAAAAGTGGGCCCTTCCCCAATGGCACCTACTTTTGACTCAACACAACCTCAAAACAGTGCATCCAAACCTTCAGACGCTGCAGCTAACAGCCTGGGAGATTCCATGAATAACCTCAATCTATCTCTCTCCAAGGAAGTTCAGCGGATATTAACAGAAGCTCGAAGACCATCCACCAGAAAGGTTTACTTAGCAAAATGGAAGAGATTTAGCATTTGGAATACCAACAAGGGACATGATGCATCATTATTGAACATCCCACTCATCCTGGAATATTTGGCAGATATGCTACAGAATGGACTCTCCTATTCTTCCATAAAGATACATGCTTCAGCTATTTCAGCTAGATATAACACTGATCCACCTGTGTTTTCACATCCTCTGTTAAGGCAATTCCTCAGGGGAATCAAGAACATTAAGCCACCAAGAAAGGCTCCAGTGCCAGCTTGGGACCTCAACTTTGTCCTAGAAAAACTGACTGTACCTCCCTTTGAGCCAGCAGCTTCAGTGGACTTACAATTTCTCTCATTTAAGACAGCTTTCCTGTTGGCAATCACCTCAGCAAGAAGGGTTTCGGAACTACAGACCCTAATGGCAATACCACCGTTCATAATCTTTCACAGAGACAGGGTCTCCTTAAGAACCAACCCTACTTTTATGCCTTAGGTGGTATCCAGGGTTTCTTTAAATCAAGCTATTCACCTGCCTACCTTCTTCCCCAATCCTGAGAGCAAAGGGGAAAGACTGTTGCATACCTTGGACATTTACAGACAACTTCGCTACTACCTGGACAGAACCAAGACCAGTAGGAAGTCTAATCATCTTTTTGTAGCTTACGCCCCTGGATACAAGGAAAAGCAATTTCCAAACAGACTATTTCAAAATGGATTGGACATTGCATCAGATTTTGTTATTCCTTCCATGGGAAGAATGTTCCAGCCAATGTCAGACCACACTCCACCAGAGCTACAGCCACCTCTACAGCATTCTTAAGAGGGGTGCCTACAAAAGACATTCTAGAAGCTGCTACATGGAGCTCCGTGCATACATTCTCCAAACACTACAGTCTCCCTTTATACTCCAGATCCAGAGCAGGCTTTGCTTCGGCAGTCCTGCAGGGTTTGATTGCCACACCATCTCTTTCCTAGAACATTCCTCCTCCCCCAGCTAAGCTATGGTATTCAACCCATATGTTATGACTGCAGTTGCATTCTTGAAGGACATAGTACAGTTTTGTACCTACCATAAATGTAGATGTCCGATAGATATGCTACTGCAGTCGGATTTTCCCTCCCTCCATACCCCTCTATGTATTGGGTCCACTCCTATCCCTGTTTCTCTTAGCTGGGGATATCTGTTATGGTGTATCTGTTTATTGCTTACTTATTTGTCTGGAATCCTGTTTTTGTCTTCCAGTTTGATTACAGCCTTCCTTGGAGGGCACCTGGCATCTGGGGCAAGAAACACTGAAGAAAATGGCGTTGGCTGATGCTTATATACTCCAGCTGCACTGACGTCGGAGAGAAATGCGACATCAGCCGACGTCGGACCCAGACTTTGGAATCCGGCCGACCGAGGGCTGCCTGAGGCAGGACAACCCATATGTTATGACTGCAGTTGCATATCTATCGGACATCTACATTTATGGTAGGTACAAAACTGTACTTTCTTGGATCTGAAGCTACCTGGTAGAGCCCCTATGTTGGCAACGTTGATCTTCTCCACTTTCTCTGATGGCTTCCCTTGCTTTCTGGAATTTGATGGTGTTGGATCTGGGCCAGTCTCAGAGTCAAAGCTTCAGAACTGGGGATTAGGGGTTGGGGCTGACTCAGAAGTTATTTAACACTTCCCTTCCTCTTTGGGCCTTGGCTGTTGATAGCTCAGCACTCTTGTTGGCTTCATAGCTGGGTCGTGTTGTTGCTTAGGGCATCCTTCCTACCTTGATTAACAGAGATACTTCCGTGGCTCCAATATTGACTTCAACTTTCAAGGCATTTCAAAGGTCTCGCCAAATAGAGAGAAGAGATGACTGTACTGTGCTTGGGTTCATCCTGACCTCCATTACAATCTGTTTCTGTGTCTGCTCATCCTGATCGGCAGGGGAAATCAGCATCACATGGCCTCGAGGATGTCAAGTGAGCTCACCATCTGATTCCTAGCATTCTCCCGAAGTACCCACAGAGGAATGTCATAGGAAATGTATATGAAAGAGAAGACATTTGACTCTTCATCTGAGTCACTTATTGAAGACATGGCTTTTGAAGGAGGGGGTCCCCTTGATTCCCTTTTGAGGACATTTCCTTCAATAGAGCTGATGAAACAGTGAGGGGGTTGGCCATCAAAAGCTTCCTCTTCATAGGAGTCTTTGTTCCTCGAGGTATTTGGGGTTGGTTCTTCTACCTCCTGGGTGACTCTGCCTGCTGATGGGTTTATAAACGTAGTCTCTCTGGGCCTGGAAGGAACCTGATGGTAGAGCGTATTCCATGTAAACCTGACAAAATTTTAGTAACTCACAGGAATAGATCTCATTACAGCATTTGCTCCACAGTAGGTGCTATGGTTGTGGCAGTAGCCACTAAAAAGAACTAAGGAGAGTCCATCTGTCCATCCCTTTAACAGAGAATCTAGCGCTCTAGATAGATTTGGGAAACGGACATGTGCTTTAGAGACTTTTGCACTCTAGCTGTTGAACTACCTCACTCATATGACCAGGTTTCACAAGGACTTGACAGAAGAATTGACCAAATCCTTCTTGAGTAATAGCTCTGTGGACATCCAAAAGTCGGTAGAGTCCTAGTTGTTTGTCTTAGATTCAATGTCCAATGTGTCAATGCATCAGCTTTGCAATACAGCTGATGGTACATCAGGACAGTGAACACTGGGATTGCCATTTGCCAGCACACCTGGATACATCTTTGCAACTTGGCAGAAGGCTTCAAGATGTCCTTTATTAATACCTCATTAGATGGTTTGACACTTTTTAGACCTAAAGTTAAAGATATGCTCAAAAGGAGTGAAAAGGATGGCAAAACCCTCTCTGCAGTCGGAATTTGTTTTAACAGTGTTGGATCCAAAAATAAGGGAAGAAGTTGTGGTTCCCTATGTCCCAGGGTTTTGTTCAGGATGCTGTTGCTGACAGAATTCCCAGGGCAGAGGAGGGATAGTTTTAACAGATGTCACCCAAGAGGCAGTGGAGGACTGCAGAATGAAGAATTCTGTGGTCCTTTTTCTGGAAAATCCATTCAGTGCTGCTGAACCGTGGCCCGACTGCTGCACTCTGGAGGCATTTTGGGGTAGGGCACCTATCCATGAATCCTCAAGTCTGGCTGGTTGTCACTAAAGATTGTTGAGTGCAGCAGTCATCACCAGAGGTTATGTTTTTTCCCTTTGTTTCCCCTCCTCCAAAACAGAAGAAAAGTCCTGACATTCCACACAGTCAAATGGAATTAGCAGTAGCAGAAGTGAGAAGTCTAAGTAAAAAAGGGAGTCATCCAGCAGGTCCCCCCAGACCAATTAGGATCCAGATTCTATTCAAGGTTCTTTTTATTTCCAAAGAAAACGGGAAACCTAAGACTAATCTGGGACGTAAGCCACTCAATTCGTGAAACGAAGTGCTGGATGGTCACAGCACAGTCCATTTTGCCTCTTCTCAGGAAAGACAACTGGATGTGCTCCATGATCTCCAGGATGCCTTCTGTCATACCAAGGTAGCAAGACAATCTAAGAGATTTCATTATTTCCAGCTGGGAGTGAGTCACTTTCATTTTAGAGCGCTGCCCTTTGTTCTCATCACAACCCCCAGAGTCTTCATCAGATATTTGGTAGTGGTCGTGCTCACCTCAGACTGCAAAGTTTCCAGGTGCTCCCTTATCCATGGCACCTTACCACATAAACCAAAAATCTACTGTGAGTTGCAGAGACTTCTTGCTTCACCTTGGCATTGGGAATCATAATCAGACAACTCATCACAGCTGTTGACTTGGACAGTTGTTCTTATCAAGAGGGTTAAACTTCATTATTTGAAGATGTACGTGCGTTTATTTTAAGTTAGTAGGTTCTGTGTATATATGTATGTGCTTGTTTGAGAGTTTTCTTTGAAACAAAAACTGTTGCAAAATGTGACAGGTTCAAATGGAGATGATAAACAATTGTACAAAAGACCCACCTACCAAACAGTGGGTGCAGGTAAGACTAAAACTGGAAATACACATTTTAAAAAAGCTGTTGTATATAATACTTGGGAGTAATAACTTTTTATCATAATGGCATGATGATAAATACATGAAAGATATTATTTTGGAACTTGAATAACCTTACAGGTTTAGACAGAAAGCAAAGCGTATTGAATTGTATTAAGAAATTCAGAGTGCAAATAGCAGTGTTACATGAGACGCACTTTATTTGTTTGTCTTTTGTTAACCAGGTTAGTCCACTTTCAGTGGAGACCCGAGGAGAAAAGCTCCACATAAAGAACAACTTAGAGTTTTGTATTGCAATATACATTCTAGACATGTCAGAAATATAGTACAAGGTATCATGGCATCCTACAATAATGAGACTTGGCAGTACATATAAAAATAGTAATAATTTACAAGAAAATTTAGATTGTTGAGAGGGTAAAGAGGAAAGCCCCTGCAGTTTTGTTAATTTTTTTTTAGGACCAAGTTGGTAGCGGTGGAGAAGCAAGTACTAAAGCAGTGGAAGAGAATAGGTAGAGGGGAGGGAAGAAAAGTTTAGGAAAGTCAAGAGAGTAAAAGAGAGAGAGAGAGAGAGAGTAAAGCAGTAGTGGGAGAGGGGGTGGGATGATTAGTAATAGTGGAAGAGATAAGATAAGGTTTAGGTAGGGAATTGCTCAGAATAACATCTGAGGGATTACAGTGCTGGTGTTTAAGAGAATATAGATTAGGGTCGGGAAGGAGTATGTATGGTGGAACAGTTAGGTGGGTAATAGGTATGGTGGTGACAGGTACAGGAGGGGGAGTTGCCTAGGTAGCTCTTCATTTTTTTTTCAGTGAGAGAGGAAGAGTGGATAGACCGTAAATTGTTAGGGAGCTTATTCCAGGTTTGAGACATAGAGCATTTATAACATACTTTGCCTATAGTTTTATTAGAAGGTGTTGGTCGGTGCTGCAGGGAGATGGAGAAGGTTTGTATGGGGATAGGAGGGTAGACAGGGAGGGGCAGTCAGCAGATTTGTAAAGTAGAAAATGTATTATTTGAAGCTGGGAGAGTTGTAGCAGTTGAGGGACTTCAAGCCATTGCAGTTGTTTGAGGGCAAGGCAGTGGTGGGATTTATGGGGAAATCTAGCTATCTGGTCACAGGTTTGATTGAGTTTGGTAAAAAGATTTGCTTAAAGGTGGACAAATATAGGGGAAATGTAGAATAGGCAGGGGAGGAGGTAGGATTGAGCCAGGGAGGTCCTAGAGGAAATTGATAAGCATTTTTTGTTTCTGTACAGTAGACTTAGTTTTTGATCCATCTTTTTGACAGATTGTTGGACATGAAGGTCAAATTTCAGGTTATTGTCTATTGTCCCACCTAGATGTTTGGTATGAGAGTTAGCGTGAATGGTAGTATCATCTAGGGAGGAGAGAGTAAAGAATGTCTTAAGGTTGGCCATGGATTTTGGGAAGAAGAGTAGTAGCTTGGTTTTCTTTGGGTTAAGGATGAGTTGGTTATTGACTAGATAGTGCTCTATGGTGTTAAATGAAGTTTGTGTAAGAGAGTGGAGGTCAATAGGGTTGTCGGAGAGGGTAATAAGAGTTGAATCATCTGCGTACTGTATTAGAGAAGATGTGCAGCTGACAGAGCCAAGATTATTAATAAAAATATTAAAGAGGAGGGAGACAAGAATAGATCCTTGGGGTGCAGCAGTTTTGATGGGTAGGAAAGGAGAGCAGGAGGACAGCTGTCTAAAGGATTACTGTCTGTTAGTAAGATATCTAGAGAACCAAAGAGTAGTGAATGCATAAAGGTTAAGTTTAGTTAGTTTTGTAAGGAGCTTAGGGTGGGAGACAGTGTCAGTTGCCTTGGAGAGGTCGAGGAATAAGCATGACACCAGTTTGTTGTTGTCAAAAAAAAGAAGAGCAGTGGAGGTGGTGTGGTGGGGCCTAAATCCATGTTGAAAGGGGGTGAGGAGATTTTCCTGGAGTAGATGTTTGAGAAGCTGTGAATGAATGCATTTTTCTAGGATTTTTGACAGAGGTGAGAGGAATGCCTTTGGGTTGAAATAAGATGGGTATATGGAGTTACCTCTCTTGTGAAGTGATATTGTAAAGAAGGATTTCCAAATGTCTGGGACCAAGGATTCTTTGATAGAATGGTTAATAAGGATTGATACAGGATGGCTGCAAGTTTGAGAAAATTGAGGGGGTAGATTGTCAAAGGAAGGAGAAGATGGCTTAAGTTTCTACACAAGAGATTCTATATAGGCAGTGAGAACAGGTTTCAGGGAGAAGGTTGAGTGGGGGCAGGTGCTGGAGGGGGCAGGAGGTTGTGATTGGTTGGTGTCAGGAGGGGTTAGTTTGCGGATTGAGTCTATGAAGTAATTGTGTAGAAGTAGGGTGGCTGTTTGAAGAGGTGTTTTGTTGGCAAAGGGATTGGGCTTGGAGGGTTTTCCTGGGTGGAGAATACAGTTCATGATGTACCAAAATTGTTTAGTGGTGAAGAGTGAGTAGATTAAGCCTCTATGTGGTAGTTAAATCAGAGGAGTGAAAGAAATGAGCATGTGAATTTAGTAAAGAAAGGATCTGTGGAAAACTATTCAGCAGAGTATCAGGGACAAAGGAAAAGGGAAGTACTCTCACTGATTGTTAGAGGAACTCCAGTAGGGATAGAAGAGGGAACAAAAAGATAGTAATCGTAGATTTGTGGTAGTAAGTGGCTACTGGAAAGAGAGAAGGGTTATGCTGGGATGTATTTATGTTCCACCTAAAACTGCTGATGTTATGTTGTCCTATCTCGCCTTCATTCATTGTTGGTTGGGTTCGGAACTGAGAATCTGTTCCGACTCGGCCTATACAAAAGCTTGAGAGCTTCCACTGGCTCGTGGCTACTCCCTATCCCATCATGGTAAGGGAAGATTATCCAGATCTTCTTTGCCACTAAACAAGATTGGATATTTCCATGCAGCCTCTAGGCTAAGTAGAATCTTTTCTTCTTTGATTAGTATTGATGTTACCTAAAACTGTATATATTGTGTAATTCTAATAATTTAGATTAGTATTTAGTGCTTTGAGAGTGTTAGTTGCTGTTGATTGTGTTTTTTCTGGTCGCCGTCGTTCTACCTCAAGGCCTGTCTGTTTTTCGCCTATCTTGGTTTCCAAACTCATTTAAATTAGAGTGTTTTGGACTGATACTACTCTTATTTTCTTGTTGGGTATTCATTTTAAGTTAGAGGGCTCCCTTAGGCCTGTTTAACTTAGAGGGCTTTCTTTTCCTTTCCTTCTCCCTATCTGTTGTAGGAGTCAGTTGTTTTAGTTAGAGACGAGTACTCCTGTCTTGTAGTTTCGTAGGATCAGAGGAGGTTACTAGGCTATTCACCCTGAGGCCCTGATAAGCCTAGCCAAGAGTTTAGCCCATGTTTAGACAAGTCAGTACCCAAAGTCCCTGTCCAGCAGGGACACAGGTGGAATCTCAGGGATGTATTTTCTGTTTCTCATGCAGTTATGCAGGTTGCGCTTACAAAGGGATAATGAGGTACTCTGCTTGATGTGGAGAGGCAGTCTATTCCACAGATGGGGAAGTCTCTGGGGCACAAATCTGTACTGCCAACAACTCCTATTGATATCACATACCAGGTTGAGATCATGTGTACGGGTTGCTCGAGTGGAGCTTGACTTGTGGATATGCAGCATTCCCATCAAGGCGGGGTTTGAGATTGCTTTGTATGCCAGACAGAAGTCTCCTCTGAGGAGTCTGTATGAAACTGAGTAGAGGGACAAGGCTTTTAGCCTGTCTGTGTAGGATAGATGTTTAAGGCCCTAGATTTTCCTGGTGAGAAATCTCTGTGGTCTCTCCAGCTGCTGCATGTGCTTTCTGAGGTATGTGCTGAAAGGGGCGTTGTATTCAATAATTGGCCTTATAAGGGAAGAGTACAGGGCTGTTATGACCTCTTTGTTCCTGGATGAGATACCCTTACTTATGAGGTGGGCCATGTAGAAAGCTTTCCGCACAACGAAAGCAACATGGTGGTCAAACGTCTGGTTGCTATTAACCTGGGTGCCCAAATTCTTCACTACTGATATCTGTCCCAAACGTCTTTCATCAACCTTGTGGGAACATCTTATGCAACTTATTTTGAGTATAAAAAACGCATGTGAAGACATTTCCAGGCAAAGATTTGGAATCACCTAGACGTCATTATAAACTTTCGGTACTGACATCTCTCTTTCCATTGTATATTTGTATTTTGCTTGTTGAGCTCCCTATTTGGAGCATAGAGTTTGTTGGTTGCGAGTTAACTTTCATATATATTATTAAAAAAAAAAAAGTTTTTTCTAATTAACTTACTTGTTTGGTTATGTGTTGACTGGTGTTAAGATGTCAAAGGATACTAAAGAATCAAAACCTTTGGGTTTTAAAAAATGTGATAAATGTAATCAAAAAATGTTACTGACTGATGGACAACACCAACTGTGTGTACTGTTTGGTTGCTGTCCACCTTCAAGAATTGTGTTCCTACTGCCATGCCTTTAGTTCCAGGGTGTTGATGGAAAGAAGAATCAAAACTGATAGAGGCTTTCTAAAAACGCCATTTACAGAGGCTCTAGAAGGGAGTCAGAGTTACACTAAAACTACTCAAAAATCCCCATCTTCCATATCTGAAAAATCTGGAGAGAGATCATCTTTTGCTGCTGCACTCTCGGAGCCAATGAAAAAACATGCCAAGGAATCATCTTCGGACCCAAAGGCTTTCGGGCCCAAGAAATCTCCCTTTTTATCTCCCATTGTAATTTTGGGGCCAACAAGAGTTCCTGTTTCAGAGCCGGTCCCCTGTCTTGTAACCTGTCTTCCCATTTCTGAGATCTCCTTTGCTACAGCCAGCGAGGTCTCCGTCCCCATTCTCTCGATCCTCCAGAAGCCTTTCAGACAGTGATGTGGAGCAGGTGATAAAGAGACTTTTACTGACGCAGGCGCTGGCCAAGATACTGTCGACTCTTACCCAGAGGGATTCAGGGCCGACTAACATCACTTCCCCTTCGTTAATTCCTCCTCCAACCTATTCTAGGGCTTTGGAGACGGAGTGCCTGGATCTGATTTTATCAGA
Source organism: Protopterus annectens (assembly GCF_019279795.1). Classification (NCBI taxonomy): domain Eukaryota; kingdom Metazoa; phylum Chordata; order Ceratodontiformes; family Protopteridae; genus Protopterus; species Protopterus annectens. Next base: position 541,378,699 of record NC_056731.1, read on the forward strand.
ATCATTGGTGCCGAGACCTGCTCCGGTATCTTTGGGCCCGACTACCGCTTCTACCTCCAATGTTCCATCAGATTTTGAGGGGTCTAGGAGCCGATGCTTCCCCTTCGGGTCCGGTGAGGAGAGTCGAATTGGACAGTTGTCTGATCTGAATCTACCTCTCAGGGCTTCGGCACGGGTGAACTCGATGCCTACATCGGCCTCTGAGCCCACCACCTTGGTTCAGGGGAGATGATCTGATTCCTTGGAGCCAGGAACCTCCTCGGAGCAGGCCCGTGGGGCTTTTGAAGTGATGAGGAGAGTGCGGTCACCTCAGACTCCTATGCTCTCAGGTCCAAGTACTCTTCCCCCCAAAGTGCCAGTGTCCATATCAGTGCCATCACTGTCACCCAGGCGTGGAGACCCCAAGCCCCAGGATGCCCCACTGGGAAATGCGATCTCTTCTGAAACCTCTCTGGAGGACCCCTCTGAGAAGCTTCCTCATAAGAGATTATGCAAGAGTAAGCATTTAGACTCCCCTGAGGAGTCCATCACTACAGACACGTCCTCGCTGAGTCAGAAGGGTCCCTACGGTCACCCTCTGAGGATGTCTCCTTTGCAGAAATCTTAGAAATCCTTAAACAGAGTTTTCTGGAAGCCCATCAAAACTCCTGAGGATGAGTCTGTGTACCTGGAGACATTCGGGTCTCTCCCTTCCACCACTTGGGTGTCTCCACCTTTCGACCAACTCATGAACATAGTCAGTCAGAAGGCACGGGGCTCTCCGGACTCTGTGGAACCTGTTTCTAGGAGGAATTCATCACTGCACCATCAGATAAGGAATTTCTCAGTAAAGGTGTTCTGGTAGATGCTATGATGGTGGAGGCAGCCTCCAAGAAGGAGTTGTCTGAGACTTCATCTGTCCATCCACCGAATAGAGAGTCTCGAACGATGGACAGATACGGAAAGCGTATGTTTCTTTTAGCTTCTTTTACCCTTAGGTCGCTGAACTACGTGACCCTTTTCACTAGGCTTCAGAGGGATCTCCTGAAGGAGCTAGGAGATACCTTCCAAGGGTCTGTAGCTGTGGGGGTCTCGGAGAAGGTTTCCTCACAGCTCTTCACTTTAAACTCTGTGGTGAACTCCTCCATGTGAGTTATCTCCTATGCAGCCGATGGAACGAGTAGGGCATTGGGTACAGGAATTTCCTTAAGGAGGCATTTCTGGATGTGCTTATGTGATTTTGCAGAACTTTTTAAGTCTTCCTGTATTATCTCCCCTTTTGACAGCTCATCTTTGTTTGGGCCAAAAGTTAGAGACCTTAATCGGGTGCGAACAGGAGTGAAAGACTTTTTCTGCCGTTGGAGGCTGTTTCTCCCTCCCTAACAGACCTTATCCCAAAGGTCAGAAGGGAGAAAAATGTGGTTTGATAAGTCTCGGACATCTTTCTTGGATGTACGTGGTGATTGTTCCCCCGGGCAGAGGGTTGAAGTAACAATGGAAGATGCCGAGCACGCGGCAGAGGGGGTCTGCAAAACCAGGATGACAGGGATTTTTTCCTTGGTACACCCTTTCAGCGCTCCTTTGAGGAGGTCCATCTGTCCATCTCTGGAGGCATTTGGGGTTCGCTTGTTATTGTACCCAAATGCCTGGCTAGAAATAACAAAAGACAAATGAATACAAACGATCATATCCAGAGGTTACTACCCTTTTCCTCTCCCCCATTAGAAAAATAAATCAGTCCCAGATGTACCACCCAGTCAAAGGGATCATACAAAGGTTGCTAGAATAAAGAGTCATCCAAAATGTCCCGGCAGACCAAATTGGATCCTGGGCTTACTTAAGGTTCTTTTTAGTTCCAAAAAAGACAGGGGACTGGAGGCCCATTCTGGATCTCAGCAGACTAAACAAGTCTGTCAAGAAGTCAGAGTTGTGGATGGTGATACTGCAGTCGATACTCCCCTTTCTGGGGAAAGATGATTGGATGTGCTCGCCAGGATATGTACTACCACATAAAGATGGCCAGATGATCCAGGAGACAGTTGCATTTTTGGCTGGGAGCCAGTCACTACCAATTTCGAGCTCTGCCCTTTGGTCTCAGTACAGTCCCCAGAGTGTTCACGAAATGCATGGCAGCAGTTACAGCTCACCTGAGGCATCTAGGATTCCAGACGTTTCCATACATAGATGACTAGCTCCTAACCGTCATCACCAAGCATCTACTAACAAGAGCGAGAGACACCACCATTCATCTTTGCTGTTAGCTAGACATCACGATAAACTTCAAAAAATCTTCCTTGTTACTATCACAGCATATTATATTTATAGGGGCAGACTTAGATACAAGACAAATGTTGGCCCCCCGAGAGGATTCAAACCTTACGTCATCAAGTCAGAAACCTCTTAACCAAGAAAAGAGCACAGGCGAAGGTTGTTTTGAGAGTTTTGGGTACCATGGCAGCAGCAATAACCTTGATACTTTTAGCTCGTCTGCACATGAGGATTCTTCAGTAGCTACTATTCACCCAGTGGTCCATGCAGGAGCTGCCCATGTCTCACAAAATTATCATAACAGAATCCTGCAAGAAAGTCCTGCACTGGTGGCTTCACTCCACTCGAGTGACCTTAGGCCTACCATTCGTATTTCCACAACCAGTAGCCACAGTGACCACGGATGCTTCCCAGACAGGGTGGTGGGGGGGGCATTATCTGGGGAAGTGTTTGCCAGGAAGACGAGAGCCACTTGCATATCAATGTCCTAGCGATGAGATCAGTGCTTTTGGCGTTGCAGACATTTCAGGACTCCTTTCCACTTGGAACAATTGCAATTCAGACAGACAACATCTTGGTGGTGTGGTACATAAACAAACAAGGTGGAGCCAAATCCTACTCCCTATGTCGAGAGGCCCAGAGAGTATGGCAGTGGGCAGTCTCTTCCCAACATTTTGTGGCAGCAATGCACATCCCAGGAAAGTCTAATGTGATAGCGGACAAATTCTGCAGAGCTATATTGATGCCTCACGAGTGGTCCCTAAAACAGGAAGTTGCGGAAGAGATTTTCCGGAAGTGGGGCCAGCCTTGCTGCAGCCTCTTTGCCACATCCATGAATGCCAAATGCAGCAGCTACTTTGTCCTGATCTCCCCTCCAGGGGAGTCACCCAGGAATGCACTTGTACACGATTGGCCCCCAGGTCATCTCTACACGTTCCCCTTGATCCCCAAAGTCCTCCAGAAAGCCAGCATGTTGAGAAGCAGTTTGATGCTCATTGCCCCATACTGGCCTTGTCAGATTTGATTTCCCTTCCTATGGCCCCATCTCTAGGAGGAGCCGTAGATTCTGGACCCAGTTCCAAACCTCCTGACTCACCTGTCAGGGACACTCCATCCATCAGTTCAAACCCTCAAATTGACAGCTTGGCTGCTCCAGTTCCACTCATAGCCAGGCTTCCTGATATTTCCCCTGCAGTGAAACATATTTTGATTTCATCCCATAAGTCTTCAACCAGAAAACTATATTCTAGCAAATGGAAAATATTTTCCAATTGGGCTGTCAACAACCATATTGATTTTTTTTTACTGCCCCTATAACAGCTGTATTAGACCTTCTAGTTAAGCTTTTTGATGAAGGTGCAGCTGCAGCAACTATTCAAGTTCAATTAGCTGCTCTATCAAACTATCATATTGATGAAATGGGACTAAAATTCATGTCCCACAGACTTTGCAAAGCCTTTTTGAAAGGTACGTTTTTACTAAGACCGCCAATAAAGGAGCTACCAGCCCCATGGGACCTACAGTGTGTTTTATCCACCATGATCCTTTCCCCCTTTGAACCTGCATCAACATGCAAACTAAAGTTTTTAACGTAGACGACAACATTCCTGGTAGCCATCACATCTGCTAGACAGGTATCAGAACTTCAAGCATTATCAATACATCCCCCTTACATGATTTTTCACAAAGATGGAGTTTCCCTTCAAACTAACCCTTCATTTCTCCCAAAAGTATGTTCAGAAGCGAATTTCAGTCAATCCATTCACTTGCCTGCCTTTTTCCCTAACTATGGCAACAAGTCAGAGTACAAATTATACCAATTAGATGCACACAGACAGCTCTGTTTCTATCTCAACAGAACAAAGGAGTTCAGAAAATCAGACCAGCTGTTTGTATCCTTTTCGAATAAAAAGAAGAGTGCCTCCATATCAAAAGTCATGCTTTCCAAGTGGTTTATTGACTGTATAACTTTCACATACGAATCTCAGAATAAAGAACTTCCAGGGAAAGTAAAAGGTCACTCCACAAGAGCTATAGCAACCACGTTGGCCTTTCAGGCAAGGCTACCCATGGATTCAGTTTGTGTAGCAGCAACATGGATAAAGCCTTGTACATCTATCACTCATTACAAAGTTGATTTGGCCTCCAGGAACAGGGCCTCTTTTGGGGCCACTGTTCTGAAGAGTATTTTCCCTTGAGCCACCCAAGAAAGAAGGTGCTGTGGATGCTGTCCCAACCAGCAATGAATGAAGGCAAGATAGGACAACATAACATTAAGAAGTTATGTACTCACCATAATGTTCCATATTTGTTGTCCATCTCTCCTTCATTCTTGCATCTCACCCTCCTTCCCCCTTTGCTCCTGGAGGATTGAGTGGTTTCTTGCAAAATTGGAATTGATGTTCTCTGAATCTCTTCTTAGTTTCTTTTTGGATATGGTTATATGTTTAGAGGTAATAACTATAGTATCTAGAAACAAGATCTGGGTAATCTTCCCTGAGCATGAGCATTTTGTATAGGCAGAGTTAGAACCGATTCTCGGTTCCAAACCCAACCCGCAATAAATGAAAGCGAGATGGACAACAAATATGGAACGTTATGGTGAGTGCATAACTTCTTATTATGGAGCTCAAGAAAACCTTGGGAGAAGTAATCAATTTTCAGCTGGAAATATTACCTATAGGTGGGACTGGAACTTGATTTGCAAAAGTAAGATGGATCCAGTGGACATGGATAGGAAAATATAGACAAAGAAGGTAGGTTTCCGAAGAAATTTCTGAAGATGTTTGGTGGAAGATGTGATCTCAGTAGATGGAACTCTAAGAGAATTTACATATTATTCCCCAAGGTGCAATAACTGGTCTACACTAGGCAACAATTTTATTTCACAGGAACATGAAAGCTTCAACACTTGTCCAATAACTGTTTCAGGAACTTAGATAAAAATGCAGGGTACTGAAGTACAAATGAGACTCTGGCACTAAACCACCTACCTATTAAAAAGAGATGAATTAAAGGAGTGGGTAGTGGAAATTATTCAAGAATTATTAGGGAAGATTGAACTTTCTTCATAAGTTACAGTTAATGAGTGGGATAAAATGAAAATGGAGTTTAAAAATAGGGTAGAAATAAACGTAAGAGATATGGTTAAGAAGTAACAAGAATTATTTAGAGAGACTGACAAAGGTTAAAGTATTGCAGAGTAAGGCAGATCTCACAGAATAAGAAGTGGCGCATATGCGGAGTGCTAAAGAAGTATGGTAGTTTCTGGATAATACACGAGTTTAAAAAGACTGCTGACAAGCAACTGGTTTTTGATAACTCCAGAGCACAAAAACGTTTAGCACAACAACTTAGGCAACAGAAAGTAGAAAGGGTTGTTGCTATACTTATAGAGCCTATAAGAAGAAGGGTCTATATCACATAATCGAAATTCCAAAATATCGAACTTGGAATTTCAAAGTGTGATAACATCGAGCACTCAGAATAGCAAATTTTTTCCCAGGGAAAAAATTTGCTGTTCCGAGAAACATATACACAACACAAGCACACCAAAATAAATAATACACACACACACACACTCACTACTTCTAACCCGACACTAAACTGTACATACATTCCAATCTATCCACTAACCTTAACCTGCACATTAACCGTAAGGTCCGTGACTGTCGCACACTTACCCTAAGGAGCTATATACAAACAAAATAATACACACACATACACTTAACAAAACCCTACACTAAACTGTACATACATTCCTGTCTATCCTCTAACCTTAACCCACATCCTAACCCTAAGGTCCGTAACTATCGCACACTTACCCTAAGAAACTATACACAAACAAACTAATTAATACACACACATACACTTAATAAAACCCTACTTCTAACCCTAAACTAAACCATACATACATTCCTACCTATCCACTTACCTTAACCCGCACCCTTACCCTAAGGTCCGTAACTATCGCACCACAGTGGAGGAAATAGTGAAGCCATGGAACGGCCCACCAAAATCTTGCCCTAGGTAAGAATTCGATGTTCCGCAGCTTTGCTATTTTCAGCCTTCGATGTAGTGGTGTCGATATTATGACATTCGAAGTTTTGCAACTTTGATGTTATAATATAGACCCAAGAAGAAAATAACCAGCAATCCTACAGAAGTATTAGGGATACTTCAGAAATTTTTGAAAATTTGTATATAGCAGAGGAATGTGCAAATCAAGAAAAAGCACAAATGGAAATATTTATGGAAGACTTACATTTGTCAAGATTACAGGTAGATGAGACTCAGTAATTAACAGTAAAAACAGGAGGAGATGAGATAAAAATGGTGATGTATAATCAATCTATATGAAAGTCTCCAGGAATAGATGATATTCCTGTGGAAGTTTGCAAGCTAGTAGGAAAGAAAGTGATAAAGATCTGGAAAGTTTTGTTTAACGTATTTTAAACAGAGGGGAAACACCAACTTGTTGGAAGAAAGCTGTGGCGGCTGTAATACCTAAAGACTTTAAAGACCCATTAGACCCAGCTTCATATAGGCCCATATCAATTGTAAACTGTGATTGTAAAGAGTTTATATCTGTAATAACTAAAAGAATGGCAAAGGTGTTGCCATCAATGATATATATGGATCATTGTGGTTTTGTGGCGGGATGGCAAACATTTGACAAGATTGATAGAACAATGATCATTCAGAGAGAAGCAAAATGTAAGAAAATAATACTGTTGGTGGGTCTTGATGCACAAAAAGCATTCAGTAGAGTAATATGGGATTTTATGAATAGGGCAATTGAAGCATTTGCATTCCCTGATAAAATAAGGTTAATTAATAGGATATATAAGGTATTGGAGGCAGAAATTAGAGTGGGAGAGTTCTTCTCTTATAAGTTGTGTCTGAAAAGATAAACGAGCCAGTGGTGTCCTCTTTCCCCTTTATTATTTGAGCTATTTGCAAAGAAACTAAGGGATTTAGAAATTCAAGGATATAATTGGTATGGTAATTAAGGAAAGTTGACTGTATTTGCAGATTATATTATTTTGTACCTGATAAATCCAAAAAAGGGCATCTCAGTGTTGTGGAACATTCTCAGAGAAGTTCAGGTCTTTTTGCGATACAAAATTAAGGAAGACAGAAGCTGTAACTATAACTATGTACCCACACATGAATTGGTTCTGCAGTACAAAAGGGACATGATAAAAATGAAGTATTTAGGATTATGTGTTTAAAAGATTCTGTTATAGCTGCTAAGGATATGTGGGAAAGAGATTAAACTTGAGATAATAAAAACTGAGAAACTGAAAGCTCTTGTTTATAGATATGGATAGAAAGATACAAGCAGTGAAATGGTTTTAGTCCCTTTAGTTTTATATGCAGGGCAGGTATATTTTTAACAAAGAGAGGAGAAGTTGTAGATAGCAATTAATGAAAAGCTGAAAGAGTTTGTCTGGGAGGGGAAGAGGGAAGGGTCAAGTGGGATAAGTTGATCTCTTCAGTAGAACAAAGGGGAGTTGAGATTACCTGATTTGAATGGGTATTTTAGAGCTACACAGTTAAGGCTCGTGTAAATAACACAAGCAGAAAGCTATAATTCAAAGCTGAAAGGGATGATGATGAGTTATGTGTATAGGGAGGGGGATTCAAGAAATAAGGAGAGCATGGGATTTTGGATGCACATCCATAAGGAAAGTAAGAGCCATACAGAATATTGCATTCATAAGGTAGCAGAAAGTATTCTAAGAACTAAGCCAGCACTAGAATGGAGAAAGGACATTCTGCTGATTGGGATGGCTGCATTTAAGGGTAAAGAAAAAAGGCAAGAGGAGAGGAATTTATTGGAGAAAACTGACAAAGGAACTAAATATTGACAGTGAATAACTAGAGAGCGAAAGGTAAGATTAGGAGGAAGCCAAGCTGACATTGGACTGCAAGCTAGAGACTGCCTTCCCTACCAGGGATTTATATCAGAGTACAGGCAAAGAGAAAAGGGTAGGGGAATCCTAAGTGAAAGACTTGCTCTGGTAAAGTTTTTAGTTGAATTTAGAACAGAAGCATCTTTTGCAAAAGAGATGTTTAGTAGGAGATATAAATATTGCACTGTAACTGTAGGAATCAATCAGATGAGGTTAGAAAACATTGAGAAGAGAGATTGCAACAACAAATTCAGCTGTTACTTTTCCCTAATCCCTCCACAGGATCAAGCAGTGAGGGACATTCTAGTCCACAGCTGCCCCCCCCCCCCCAGGCCTTCCTTACACCTTCTCCCTTTTTTCTTTGATAACCAAGTTTCCTTAGAAAGCCAGAAAGGTGCAAGGCCAAAGTGATCCTCATTGCTCCCTACTGGTCCTGGCAAGTTTGGGTTTCCTTCCTCTGGCCTCATATAATTTACCCACCTTCGGTATTGGACCCCTGTCTAGACCTTCTTCATCACCCGTCTAGTCAACCTCACTAGGACTTGAAAACTCTGAAGTTAAAAACATGACTTCTTCAGTTTTAATGTTTGCCAGAAATGCCAGGCTGCCTACACCTGTTGTTCAGATTTTATTTTGTTCCCAGAATCCCAGTGCTAGAGAAGTTTATCTCAGTAAATGGAAGAGAGATACCATATGGATGTCCTCCGAAGTTGTAGACCCATCTTCAGCCCCTTTCCAATCAATTTTAGATTTTTTGGCAAAATTGTTTCACAATGGGTCTAATTTCTCCACAGTAAGGTGCAGTTGATGATGCACTCTAATTTTCATGTAGGCCAAAGCCAGGTTTCTACTACTCTATTAAAGGTCTATAAGACCCTTTTGAAAGGAATCTGTCTTTTAAGACCTCAAGTTAGGGATTGTATACCTGCATGGAATATCACTAATATTCTGCAGGCATTAACAAAACCTCCATTTGAACCAGCATCTCTGGTAGATCTATATCTTTTGTCTTGGAAAACTATATTTTTGGTGGTGGTTATGTAAGCAAGTTGATTTCTGAGTTACAAGCCTCCTCTTGTAAACCCCCTTATTTCATTTCCCATGAAGACAGGGTTTCTTTGAAAACTAACCCTCAATTTATACCAAAGGTGGCTTCTGAAGCAAACCCAAACTGAACTACCAATCTGTTTGTGTTCTTCCCATAATATTTCAACAGAAGAAAATCTGTACTTGAATTTGCTAAATATTCATTACCAGCTTGCATAGAACAAGAAATTTCAAGAAGGCTGGGCAGCTTTTTCTTGCTTTCTTGAAAGCTAAATTTGGTCAAGTTATGTCTGAAGGCATCTTATCCAGATGTCTTTCCAATTGTATAGTCTTTGTCTACAGTCATTTGGGTTTGACTTGCCAGGAACACCAAAGGTGAACTCTGCCATGGGGTGTTGCTGCTTCTGCTGCCTTTTTGGTTGGGGTATCTTTTGATGCGATTTGTGCTGCAGCCACTTGGTCTACTGTCCATGCTTTTGTGTCACACTACAAACTAGATGTACAATCAAGGACACTTGCATCTTTTGGCTCCATCATTCTCAGGAGTATCCTTCATTAATACCACTCCGGTGTATTGATAACTTGAAAGTCTGTCCCAAAAGTTGAATCAGAAGAAAACAGACAGCATTGGATATGAAAGTTATGTACTTACCATAACACTATGTGTTTTCTTGTTTTCTTCTGGTTTAACATCCTTCCCTCTGTCCCTCAACAATAATTGTCCTTTAGGCCTTGGTCGAACTGTTGGAACTGACCCGAGGTCTTGTCTCTGACTGGCTGTCAGTGTTTCATCTTTGCCTCTTTTATGTTAGATGAGACTGTGTAAATTATTACTGTAGGATGCTGTATTCTGGGATTCAAAGGCTGCCATTCTGTAAACACTGCTGACCTGCAGCTCCTCAGTAAACCTGAGAAAAATCTGTAACCTGAGTCGATGCCAAGAGGTTTGAACATCAAGTTAAAGTAAAAAAAGATGCATCTACACTTAATCTATAACCAGGAAAAAAAGTGGAAAAGAAAGTCTTTATCTATCAGGATTCCAAGTGATTAGCTAGCTCTGAAGAGAGAAATAAACAAAGGACTGTCTGCATTCTTCATTTTACCTGTCAGCTTGGGGAAAGGAAAATGTCACAAGAAGGAAAAAGCATGGAAACAACTACTACCAAAACAAAGCTGTCGGAATTACAGTCACCAGTAAAGGATGGGAGTGCGAAAAAACAAAGAATTGCTAGACAGCAGGAACAACAGAAACCAGAGACTAGATCTAAAACTGATCAGCCACTGAACATGGACGATATCAAACATGCTTTATTGCCTATACAAGAAGCTTTAAAGGACCTGACTACTCAAATACAAACAGTTTTATGTAATCAGTTGCTGCAGAGGATGGACAAAACAGAGGCTAGAATTTCAGAAACCGAGGACAAAATAGACTTGCTGGAGAAGAAAACAAAGGTGCATGATGTGGAGTTACAAGCCATGCAAAGCAAACTTATTGATTTAGAAGCGAGGTCTAGAAGAAATAATATTATTATTAGAGGGTCCCTGAAAACATTCAGTATGCAGAGCTAATACCAACTATAACACAAATACTTGAAGTTTTGTTAAATGATGCTGATGGAGTGAAACAAATTGTTATCGAAAGGGCACACTGAGCACTGAGAGAGGTACAAGCTTCTAATATGCCTAGACCTGTATATGCTAAGATATTGATCTTTCAAGATGTTAGCAAAATACTTTTTACTGCAAAAAAGTATGGTGGCTTTGTTATGTGGAAAAATAGTAAAATATCTCTGGCTCAGGATTTACCACTGCAAGTAAGGCAAGCTAGGCAGTCTTTATCTGCATACTGTAAATTTCTGATTGACAAGCAAATTAAATTCCAGATGAAATATCCTAATGTGCTTACATTTATGGTGGATGGGATTAAATATTCTGTTTCTACTAAAAACGAGGCAAAGGGAGTGTTTCTGAAGGTTTTTAAAGTTTTACCTGCATCGGAGAGCTGAAAGAAACTTCCGTTGAGACTGGCATGCTCCTGAGGTCAGATCCAGTATCTACTATACTTCGAGGCTTGGGTAATTCTTTGTTCCCTGCTTAAGTCGTTTGGGCCTCTGTAAAAGCAATAAAACTGTTTGTTTGCGATAATCCGAGGGTCTGCTGGCCGTTTTCCGAACTTTTATGACCTCTACGAACGTTTTTCGTCGAGTGGTAAACAGGAAATCTCTTGAATGCAGCTGAGAGTGTGGATTTCGATGTAACACTTCCTGTGATCCGCTCAAAGCAGTCCCCGTCGCGAGTATTACTGATGGTTTCCTGGTTTGAGAAGCTGAAAAGAACTGACATAATGTGTTAATGTTTTTAACAAGTAAATAACATTAGAATATGTACGTGAAGCATATAATAACATCTGTTTTTTTTTTTCTTTATGCTTATAGTGTTGAACCAAATTATATTTTTACAATATCTGCAGTGGGTGTAAGGTATAGCACTGTATATATGAATATAAATAGGTAAATAGTGGCTATTGGGTGGTGTTAATCAGACAACTAATGTCAGTATAGTTAGGAACTAAAGCATGCAATTGCAAAACTTTGATAATTGGTAGTTGCAGGTACTGTGTATGGTACAGAATTATAATGTGGGATGCATTTTTTTTTTTTCTGTCTGTGTTTTTTTTTTTTTTGTTTTCTTTTTTCTTTCTTTCTCTCTCTCTCAATAAAAGTGGTATATAAATAATGATTGTACCAAAAGAGGTATTTGGGGTAGGTATAAGTAGCTAGTTAATATATTAAAAGTTTTTCTTTAAATGGTAATAATACCTTACAATAGAGATTTGCTTAATTAATAGTTGGAACATAAGCTGTAGAGCAATAACAGTGTTTGTTAGGGAATGTTTAGTTTAGACTTTGTAGTAGCTAAGTTAGAATATATAGGTTGTAAGTTTAGGAAATGTTTTAAGCTCTATTACATGAAGCTTTTAAATATGTTTGTGTTTCTAACCTTGTTCATGTTTTTTTACATACCAGACCTATATAAGTCCTGGTCCAGGGGTAAAGTGGGTAGGCACTGGCTGAGGACGGGATGTAGGAAATGCTTCCAGATTATGTTTAGTATGCAGTTAATACATATCCATTGGATAATTTCCCTTGTATACTATTATTGGATAATTAGACCTGTCAGTGTGGGAATTAGACTCATGGAACGTTAAAGGGCTCCAGAACATGAAGAAGAGGAAGCTGTTACTACACACATTGCTACAGGACAAAGCACTGTTTGCATTTTTACAAGAAACACACTTGTTAAATGATCAGTGGGATGATATTAGGAAAAAGAACTGGATTAGAGCGGTAGTGGCATCAGAAGGTAAGACAAACAGTGCTGGAGTAGCTATAATTAGTAAAACTCAATACAAAGACAAGATTTTAGACTCTAAAGTGGATCAAAATGGGCAATGGTGTTATGTTATTTTATCGGATAATGCGTTTGATAAACCTCTTTTATTTTTGAATATATATATGCACCATGAAATGACCAACAAAGTTTCATAACATCATTATATCCAATCTTAACACAGTATGATGGTTATTATTTTATTGTGGGTGGGGATTGGAATACCTATCAAAATCCAAAGTTGGATAGGTCTTGTCCGCAAAGAGCATTTAATAAGCAGGCCGGGATAGCATTAAATGACTTCAAGGAAGATTTTCAATTATATGACCCCTTTTGTTATGCACATAATATTAATAATGCAATTAAGTATACCTTCTATTCACCATGCCACAAAATGTGGTCTAGGATAGATTTTTCTTGATATCCAAAGCATTAATTAATTTGGAACCAGTAGTGGTTATACATACTCGATATCTATCGGATCACTCAAAAATTTCATTAAGGTTTTCCAAAGATTTAAAAGATACAAGAATGCATAGAGGTTATAATTGGTCACTTAATCCAAATCTGTTAAATAAAAAGGATATAATAGATGGAATTGTAAAATATCTGAAAGGTTTAATAGATAGGATGAAGCTTCAGGAACATACTCCTGATATTGAATGGGCAGCAGCTAAATCTCAAATTAGAGGATTTCTTTTGCAAAAGCCTCATATTATAAGAAAAGGCAAAACAATGATATTAAAAAAATAGAAACAAAAGTGAAGCTACTCGAGAAAGAACTGATTCAGAATTTTAATGCTCAAACAGAGAAGGAAATGTTGAAATGTCAAAGGGATCTCTTCTTGCTGCTTAATAGTAGAGTAACACTTCAGGAGCATAGGTGTTTAGTGAAATATGCCAATAATGTTCAAATACCGTCAAAAGCATTGGCAAGGATTATAAATCAATCGAAAACAACAGTACATATTTCGGAAATACGATGCAATGACACAGTGTATTCTAAAACTGAGGATATTATTGATATTTTCGAAAAAATCTATACCAAGGTTTATGAGGGTCAAATTGATAGGTCTATACATAAACAGAATAAAAGATTCTTGCAAAAAATTAATTTTCCAAAATTAGAAGCGAGTCTAAAGGTGATCTGATTAAACCTATATCTTCAGAGGAAATAGTATATGTAATTCAACATATGAAAGTACATAAGTCACCAGGTCCTGATGGTTTGACAGTTGAATATTATAAAGAGTTTGCTGATAGTTTTGGTAAAATATTGTCTCATGTATTTAACTACATAATCAGAAATAAAATTAGTGACCCTCACCTTAATGCGTCAAAAACAATCTTTATACATAAAGCTAATTCAGATCCCCAAAACCCGGATAATTACAGGCCAATAGCATTAATAAATGTGGATATGAAAATTCTCACTACCATTATAGCATGTAGATTAAAAAAGATTATGATCCATTTAATTTCTAAGGAACAGGCTGGATTTATGGCAACTAGACAAACTAGTGATAACACACTTACACTACATAATATGATGATGTATGCTAAACAAAACAACTCTAATATTTATGCCCTTATAATAGATGCTCAGAAATCATTTAATAGAGTGGATATAAACTTTTTGTTTGATGTGTTGCCTTATTTCAATATGCCACAGGAATTTATTCTGATACTACAAATATTATATAGTAATCTGTATACTACATTATATATTAATAGGAGTTATTCTAAAAGAATACAGATTAAAAATGGTACACGGCAGGGTTGCCCTTTGTCCCCCTTATTGTTTAACATTTATTTAGAACCTCTATTTTTATATATTAAGCAAAATGTGTATCATAATGCACCAATACTTTATAGGAATAAATTAGTAATGTCTGCATTTGCTGATGATCTTATTATTTATTGTACAACCCCAATTTCTGATAGTGAAAAGATATTAAATGTTATAAACGAATTTTCAGAAGATTCTAATTACAAAATTAATTTGGAGAAAACTAGTATTTTCCCGTTAAGAACCCCTAAACCTTTTTCATTAATGTCCCTGTTGGGGAAGATTTCATGTAAAGAAAATATCAAATATTTGGGTATTAGCTTCTCTACGGATAATAAGGACTTTTATAGTAATAATATTAAACGAGTATGGGAACTAATAGTAGCTGATTGTGGCAGATGGAGGAATTTAAGACTACCGGTATTGGCAAAAGTATCAATAGTGAAAATGAATATATTACCACGAATGTTATATATCTTTAGGTCTGCTCAAGTATCAATTACAAAGACAGTTTTTAAACAAATTCATAAAGATCTAGCTAAATTTATTTCGGAGCCAAAGAAAACTAGAATATCGTATGGGAAATTAATGACCCCGAAGAGTAGAGGAGGACTTGAGTTACCGAATTTTGAAGTATACTATTTAATTGTGAACGCCAACAGGTGTTTAAGAATTACTAATTACGAGGTAATTATTACAAAGTGGATACCAACTTGGGTGGTCTTGAATTACAAGCATATTCTAGATCGGAACATAAATCCTAAAGCTTTACCCTTTTTGGATAAAACTAGTTTGATAAAGTATGGGATTATGGACCACTTAAAAACATATGTGTCATCTTTGCAAAATTTATTCCAATCAGTAGACTTGTTGCAATATATGATGGTTTTTCAGCCTTTCCATAGGAATCCCAATTTTAAGCTAAATAATCAGTTGATTAATGTTAGTAAATTCCCATTAATAGTTAATTTGACTCTGATTGATGTTTTTAATAAATTTCATTTATCGGCTTTGCAAGTTAGGCAGGAATTGAATCTTCCTAAGAGTTATATGGTTGCCATGAGACAAATCAGAGAACTTGCTCGGAGTCATTTTGAAAACTTTAAACCGGTAGTTGGAATTGTGGATAAATGCTCTGAATTGTGGCAGGCTCTCCAACAGGAGGTCAAATTTATAACAACAACAAATAAATTAATTAAAGATTTAAAATTCCAGGATAAAATTCTGTTGTCAGGGTATTGGGTAAACAAAATGACAGTAGCAGATAATCAGGTATTAAAAGCAATTGATTTAACAATAAAATCGGTCTCTTTTCAAAAATTGATGTATACGCAGTTGATGATTTGGAATAATGCTTATTATACTCGTCTTAGGTTACATAAATTTAATCCTAGGAATTCTCCAACTTGTCCATATTGCACAAATCAAACGGCAGATCTTCTTCATATGTTCTGGAGCTGCAAGTGTATATATAAACTTTGGAACTCTCTTAGAACACAACTACAAAAGATGGGTTATCAAAGTTCAACGTTATCATGGGAATTTATGATTCTACATGTTCCTCCAAGAGAGCTCTCTAGGTCACAAACTATAATATGTATAAATATTTTTTTGCTGATGAAGTTATATATAGCTACAAATTGGTTAGAACCAGATAAGACATCATGGGATAATTTCAAGCTTGTGGCTATAAAGCACATAAATTACTCCTGAAGCAAAGTAACAAAAATATTAATAACCCGAAAATATGGGAAAAGGTTTTTAACATTATATTAGCATAATACTGTTATTAGGAATATATTAAAGTTTGGATGTATATGTGGAGGAAACAATGTTTTGAAATTATGTATGATATGTATGGACGCAAAGTACTTCTACAAATGTTTTGGCTTTGTTTTTCTTCCCTGGTGTCTTCTTTTTTGGAATAATGACGATTTTTATATGGAAGCAGTTCGTGTAGATATTGTATATAGTTTTGATAGTAATAGTAGTGAATTATGTGTGTGATTTTATTGTATTTTGAAAATAAATATCAATAAAAATTTATTATGGGAAAAAAAAAAGGATGCTGTATTCTAGCTATATGCAAGCAGACTTGATGTGAGGTACTCTGAGGAAAGTAGAGAATTATGGGTAAGGGGATCTCTGGAAAGTGATGAGGTTGCGCCGATCAGATCAAATGATCCAAACTCTGAATTGGACAAAAACAAGACAAAATGGATCTAGCGTTATGGTTAAGTACATAACTTTAATTTATTGTCCTAATGTTCTCTTTTATAATTAAACCAATTACCGAGTACAGTGCCTCTTTTGGTGTGTGCCTAGCCAGATCTGTCATGCAGGTATAAAGGCACCAGATGTTCCTTTCTAAAAAGGTTATGGCGTAAAAACCCATAGCTAATAAGGCAGACTGGAAGACCTATCCCTAAAAACTCTCTGTCTGTTTAAAAGACACCTACATGTAGATGTATGTCTGGGACCCAAATTAATCTCTTATACCTTCACTGGTTGAATAGTTACAGAAACACTTGAATCAAAGCTATGAATCTCCACCACCATAGAACTGAAATATGGATGGGCAGCTGCATTGCGCATTAATTTCCCCATCTCTGAAACAAATTGTCCATACATGTTGTTAAGCCATGACATTTTTGCCTATTTCCTTCAAAGCTAACCTTGACAATTAGATGGGTTATCCACGAGTTTATCCCGAACCTGACAGAGTCATTCTCATTCCTTCTAGCAGGATAGTATTTGTGGGATTCCTTCTGGATGCAATGCTCATGAGATGTTTTCTTTCTCAAAACAAAAGAACAGTTTCTGAATTTCTCCACCTTGTCTCTGACCTCAGCCAGGAAATTATCTCAGGATTATGGGTTTCATGGTCTCTGCAGTAATCGTGATTCCTGTAGCTGGACATCACAAGAAAAAAATTCAGTAGTTCCTCAAATCTATTTGAACCCAACACCAGATCCCATTGTTGGGGTTTGGCAGAAGGAGGTTACTTTTGTTTGGTTGGTGGGTTGGTTATCTCTGAACCTAAGTCCCCCCTTCTCTTTTTCTGCTCCCACCCATAGATATATACCTTAACACATGTACAGTAATCGCAGATCCCTTAGACATTGCTTGGCGAGCCTAGTCCATGGGGTGAAAGGACAAGACCTGTGGAACAGACAAGACAAAATAAAACACAGAAATGTCAAGAAAATGATAGCATTAAATATTTTTTCTTGAATTTATAAATTAGCTTTGGACTCCAGGAATTCTGTTAGTAATCACAGGCAACACCATAATGATGTGGTACAGAAACAAACGGGAGAACCAGATCATATCCACTTTATAGGCTTAGCTGTACAGCTATGATAGCCTGGGAACTAGCAACTCAGCTCGTTCTTTACCTTCAAGCTACCTGCATTCCATTAGAACAAAACATCATTGCAGATAAGCTCCTAAACAGGAGCAGCACATATCCTCAGAAATGGAAACTGACCTCTCTGGTCTTCTTGGAATTTATCCATCTGTTGAGAACTCCTCAGATCTGTCTGCCTTCGTTCACAACAGACAGCTAAAGAAATTCTGCTAGGGCATTCCTTGCAGACAGGCCTTTAAGACAGATGGCTCTTCTTTCCTGTGGATGCAAATGTTCTTGTATGCCTTTTCACTGACATCCAGGTTCATTCTAAAGATTCAGAAGGACTCCCAAAGATAATTGTAGTGACTCCCTTTTGGGCCCAGGCAACAGTGGATGTCCATCAGATTGATCACTGCGGTAATGGCCTTAGCTATATGGGTTATATCTTGCCAGCGGTATTACAGCTGGCCAACTTCCTTAATTTCAGGGCACCTTCCACACATCTAAACTCTTAATTTTGTGTTCAAATCCCTTCAGGACTTTACTGACGCCGAAGAGTACACTCCTGAGGTATTTGAGGATTGATGGTTGACTTGTGCTGTTCCTATGCTGGGCAGATATGTTCCCTTTGGAGAAAAAAAAAACTTCCATTTAATAATTTTGTGTATTATTGCTACGTTCCTCTTGAGGAAAAGTTATTTTAAAGCTTAGGAGTTTGTGATTTAGTGGACTGTCATGAGACTGTACTGTAGTTTTAATTTGGAGCTCTCTCTTTTTTTTTTTTTTTTTCCTGTCACTTTAAAAGCTGTTTAAAGTAACTGAAAACAAACAATTTTCTCGTCTGGAGAAGTTGTGCATTTTACTTTATGGGCTGGCATAGTGCTTTTACAAAAGTGTTTGTGAAAAAAGTGACTTTTAAAAACTTTTTGTTTTTACTGGCATTTGCTGCTTGATTCCAGGAGAAAAGATGCACCATTTTTGTACTCCGCATAGAGCAGTCTATTGGTCCCACACTTGATCCTTCTTTTAGCCACAAAATGAATAAGCTAAACAAACAACCTTTGCCATCACAGCAGGCTAGCAGTTTGCCTCAGTTGCAGATAGTTGACTCTGCTGTGACCATTAGTTGTATGTGAGACCACTCATCTTTTTCCCTGGATTCATCTGGTGTAGCACCTATAGCCACTATAGCCTATGTGTTAATCACGTCCTCTGTAGCTGTTGGGGTCCCCTCAGTGGACAAGGGAGAGCCACTTTTGTCAGTCCTGTGAATGGGAGCATGGAAGGCTTCCCTGTTTTGTCAGAATGTTGTGCCCATCCCTGAGGAAGCTACCTTCATTAATAACACTGCTGGTCCCTCTTTCCTGTCAAAAGAAACAGAAAACTAGACATGTATTTATGCCTCCTCAAATTTCCTTGGACAGTAGTAGTTTACAGGGCCTGCCTCAGGGTATAGTTCAAGTTGTTAATCTTTCTTTGAAGTGGTTTGTGGTAAAAGAAAAGGAGATTACCTCCTTTCTGGAAGAGCTTCAAGATTTAGAAACTGCTCGGGAGATGAGGGGACCGATACAGGTTTTTTTCCTCAGATTTTTTATTCAGATTCGGAGTAGGGCTCGGTTTTGACTTTCCTTGGGGGGGGGGGTCTGTTTCTGTGATATTATTTCTAGAATGTGCCAGTGTTTTCAGTGGTAGAGCCCAGATGTTTCTTAGTCCCTATTAAAATGCTGTGAACTGTTAAAACAGGAATTTCCAGAACCTGCATCATTTTCTCCAATAGTCAGTCTTTGAGGATGTGTATGTTGCTGCCTGTATTTTCACTGACAGTTCCACAGCTGTTTTACAAGGCATGTTGTCAGCTAAACATCTCACATCTACATTTATGGTAGGTACAAAACTGTACTTTACCATCTTCCCCTAAAAAGGCATCTTGGATGTATAATGTTCCTCATTTCTTTTAAGTTTTTTATACACTCTTCCCAAATCTGATCCAGCAACTATAGCTTTAATTAATCTTTCTGCTGCACATTTAATTAATTCCAATCCTACTAATTCTGATAAGAATGTGAAGATTGTTGAGAAGTATGGAAAAAATGTGTATGCTTCTGCAGCTTTGATTTTCAAAAATTTGAATTGTCAGGCTCGTGTTAAGATTCATCATGACTAATTGCGAAAGTATGAAGAATACTTGTCTGCAGTTTCTTCTTCTGAAGAAAAATCAGCTTTAAATAATTTAATTTATTCTAGTTTTCAAGGCATTACTCTTTGTATACAATATGTGTATGACTCTGTTGATATTTCTTTAAGGAATGTCGCTACTGATACTGTTGTGAAGAGGTTTGCAAGGCTGTGTTCTTAGAACCTTCCAGATGATGATAAAATGATGTTTTAAATTCTCCTTTGGCTAGAGTTATTGTTTTGCTCCTGTGCTGCAGAGGTGATCAAAAAGTGCGATGAAAGGGCTAAGCTGATTCAAGGAATTTCTAGTATTTTCAGCCCACCTTTCCACAATTTTTCCAAGGGATTCTGTAACCCCTCATCCACTTTTTGGTAAGAAACAAAATAAGCAGCCTCATCAAAATGCAGGTAAACAGATGTTTAAGAAGAAATGACGAGAGTTTCAAGAAGAATTCTGGAAATTTCCCAAAGCAAGGAGAGTCCAGTAAGTAAGAATGACTATTAAAGAGACTTTGTTCCCCCATCCTACCTTGGCAGCACTTTTTTCTTTCTTGCAGAAAGTCTTAAACTCCCCTTTTCTCTTTGGCAACAGATAGTTTCAGGTAAATTAATTCTGAAGGTAGTTCATCGAGGTTGCAGATGGCAGTGAGAATAAATTCCTCTTTTCCAGGGATAATTCCTTATACTTGAGACCAGACTCTTTTGTTTCCACCTGTCCCTCATTACATGCTGTGCAACGAAGTGATAGAACCAGTTCCCCTTTCCCATTTGGTAAAGGGGATTATTCAAGGATGTCTTTTTTAGTGCCAAAGGAAGAAAATGCTTGGAGAGTTCTATATCTTTCTTTCCTAAATCTGTTCGCAGTAGTGCCCAAGTTCAAAATTGTCATTTGACAACTTGTTAAATCTTCTTCCTCCTTCATGTTTCCTGGGAATACTGGATTTAAAAGATGGTTACCATCACATTGTTATTCATCCAGACTTCAGACATTTCTTAAGGTTTTGTGTGTCTGAATCACATTGTCAGTTCTCAACCTTAACTTCTGGACTATGCACTGCACCAAGAGTGTTCACAGAGTGTCTCGCTCCACTTATAGCTCATTGTAGTCTACAGGGTATCCACATTTCTCAATATTTAGTTGACTTGCTTATCTTTGCCGAGCCTTTTTCGAAGTGTCAGGAATCTCTTTCTTGGGTGAGAGATCTCTCATTCAAGCTGGGATTTCAAGAGAACATTCAAAAGTCTTTCTTACAAGATTGTGTTTCTGGGATGTCAATTAGACAACACAATTCAAAGAACATTTCTTCCACAGGAAAAAATAGATCTGTATCTATGGTTTCCCACTCAGACATCTGTCACTGTGGGGAAATATATCAGAATTTTGGGTCTTGCGGCCTCTAGGATTCTTGTGATACCCTTGGCAATACTCCACATGAAAAAGATACAGTGGTATGTGAATTTGTTTGGTCCCAGCACCAACACCCCTTGTCTTTTCAGATCCCAGTGCTGGGGTTTGTCAGAAGAGAAATCACATAGTGGAGACAACAGATATTCATAAATCCAGGTCACCTCGTCTCTCTCGTAGCAGCTTTAGGAGGAATAAAAGTGCAAGGTATGTGGGAGACCAAGGACAGATACAAGCACATAAATTTAAAAGCAATGCTTGCCCTGATCATTGCACTCAACTCTCTGAATCATCTTTGGTCCCCAGGACCTCTTCAAGTAGTGCAGATGATACCACAGTCATGTAGGTATATCAACAAGCAAGGGAGTACCAGGTAGTACCTCTTCTGCAGGCTAGTCGTGTTACCTTGGTTTTTAGCTTCATAGGAAAGTCTCAAGCTATAGGCATCCTACATTCTGTTAGAGCAAAATTGTTTGACAGGCAGACTGAGCAGGACAAGGGCAGACCCTCACTAATGGAAAATATACTGGGGTCTTTAAAAGTTTGATTGATCTGTGGGGAGTTCCTGAAGCAGACCTCTTAGCCTCCTCTTTAAACAATATGCTACTCTGATTCTGCTCCAGAACTCCATGCAAGAAGGCCTGGAAGACAAATGCCTTTCCGTTTCCTTGGACAGCACTGTTCATGGATGCTTTTCCACTAATTTCCAGGGTACTTATGAAGATTCAGAAGGAATCCCCCAAGATCGTTATGGTGACTCCATTCTGGCCCATGGAACTGTGGTTCTCCTTCTTTTGGAAATGGCCAGTGGCAGCTAACCACAAACTTCTTCACAGACTGCATCTACTCACACAAGAGCATCAGTTAACTGTCTGGATGATAGGGCCTTGATTCCTTTTAGGCATCTGTTACATGCTACACTGTAATATATGGTCAGGGTCAGTCCCTACAGAGCCATCTTGCCTGCACTAGTCTTCTGGTGTTGTATCCCTGTCATTTTTGTTTAGACTGGGAAAAAGTTGCCACCAACCACAGTATAAGCCTTGCCTTCCTGCAGCAAAATCCATCACAATTTCTGTTAAATGCTTCACTAGTTGGCTCAGAAGTCCAACTTAGCTCATCAGTATTCATGGTAGGTGGACTCTCCAGGAAAGGACTGCACATAAATGTTTTGGTGCTTGGGGCAGGTTTTTTTTTATGTTTTTATTTATTTATTTTTTTGCTATAGTACCTCAAGAAGGGGAACTGCGATCAGCAAACCCATTGTGTCAGATGCATTAGATAAGTAATAGATAAATAAGCAGGGCTGCACGTATTCTTAATTCCCTCTGCAGAGAGATATCAAAAGGCTGATAACTACTAGCAGCTTTTCATATCCATCGAGAAAGGCATTGTACTGGCAGGTTGAGCTTCACCTCCAATTCCCATCTGGAGACAGGATCTTCTAGGAGTGAAGCATCTAACAAGGTAAGCTTTTCAGCATATAAGAAAATTTCCTTTTTTGTGTAGCAGAGTTCAGCAGGACAAGGGGGGTTTTACATTGGACACGTTCTGTCTTGTAGTAGGGAAGATTACGCTAGCACCCCCCCCTACATATGATTGTGTGCGCCTTCATATTTTTTCTCTAAATCGTTAGAAAACGCATTCTTATTGCCCTGTGTTGGCCAGGAAGAATGTGGTTTCAGACTCCCAGTTTTCTGACAGTGCAGAAAAGTATTTCATTAAAAGCAAAGGAGTTCCCTCTCTTTTGTAGCAGTGATGAGCTCCATGTCAATGAGTGGCTATTCACTTAAATACCTTGTATCTCTCATCCTTCCCAGGAAGAGTTTCAGATGTCATCATGTCACCAAGAAGAAATGGTAAAGGTTCTCCAAGTGGGTGGAATTGTATTCTGTCATGGCTGATTTGTATGGCATGTAAATAGTTTTGTCTTCTTTCAGGCTGTTTGACTTGTTTCTCAATTTTTCGACAATCAGAGTATGTGCACTTGGCATCTGTACCTGTCAGAACTGTGTTTATGATGGAGGAGAGCAATAGCTGGTTAAGCATATCTTGTAATGTTTCTGCACCTTCACCTACTGTCTTTAACTTCATGGTTGAAGGGGTTGTTACCCATCTTTTTTGCATCTTCATCATATCTGATGTTCATTTCTTGGAAGATTTCTTTTTCTAAATGGCCATCGCCTCTGCTCACAGAATCTCAGAGTTTCTAGTTATGTGTTGGATGCTCATTTTTTCAATCTTTCACACAACTTGAGTGTCATTTAAAACCCACCCATATGAAATCCAGAAGGCAGTATCAGAGTTGTCCTCGAGCAATTATACTCACCTACTTTTTTTTTTTTTAGTCAAGAGGAGAAATGGCCTTTCATATCTTGGATTTGCTCTTCAAGCTGTGGATTTGCCTTTGGAAGGTACATGAGTTTAGAAAAACACAGCAGCCATTTGCCTTTATTCCTGAGAGAAAGAGATGCACTAATAAGAAAATCCTTTTTAAATTGATTGTTATCTATGTTGTATTTTATTATCAGACAATGAAGCATTCTTTGAAAAATATTTTTGGTAGAGGTCACTTTACTGGAGACAAAACATTTTCATACAGATTTCTAACTGCATTGTCTTTTTCTATTAGATTTATATATCCATTCAGAAATGCAGCTGTCAAAGGCCACTCCATTAGAGACATAGCTGCTTCATATGGTTATTTCAAAAATGTCTTCATTGCGGACGTTTGTGCCATGGCCACTTATCAGCTCATATTTTTTCAAGGCATTATTACTTGACCCTTGCTAGTAAGAGTTAGGCCTAGTTTGGTGCATTGATGCTTTAGGACCCAGACTTCTGAGACATTTGCTGTTATGGACTCTGGCCTTCATAGAGGTTTAAGTTTCCCTTTTTAATAATATCCCCATTGGTTTCCCATTGTGGATGACATCTTTTGTTGTATATAATAGATACACATTTGCTACATCATTTAATTTAACAGGCCTGTCCTTTCCATCCGGCAGCTGTGAATATATTTTCACATATTTTGAGCAAATACCTTATTTACAATGGTTTTGTTTATTTTGTTCATACATTTCTTGTCCTACAAGGTGGGTATATGTAGTATATGGGGGTTAGATTCCATGAACCAGGAGCTTGGTGAAGTGTGCTAACTTAGCCTGAAAGTGTAACATACAGTGGCAAGAAGTACATTTACCCTGATGCATGGGAATGAGAGAGAAAAATATTTCTAACAGTGTACAGCAAATTGTTGTAGGTATGTACTGAAGATGATTTTCTTTGGGAGCAGCTACTGCACCAAATACCTCTGTAAATTCTAAAAAAGGTCTTAAGTTTATTGCTATGGTATTTCCTCAGGAAGTCCTATAGTCATAGTACATGTTGAGTTTTAACAATACAGTGCTTCGGTCGGGCTGACTCTGCTCCCCTACCTTACCCCCAGACCCCCCCCCCACTACTCCTACAGTTATACTTACATAAGCTCCATCCTTTCTTCCCTGAAACAATATCTTCCTTTTACTTTTCCCTTAATCCCACTCACTACCAAAACCTAGTCTACATATAATGCACAATTCCCACCCCCAGACTGTACTCACTTCACTAACTTCTTACTCCACCCCAAGTACTCCACGCAGTAAGAAGCTCAAATCAAACTACCTCTCAAACAAGCACTACTACCACAGAATAATACTCTTAGCCACAATAACCACTTCATTAATAAGACATACACACACAACATAACTCCCACATCTTACCCCCAAAATGATTAGCCTTATTGATGCATTTATTTCCTACTACCAAGCATACTGTCTCTACTTTGGGAATTTTGCCCATCAACTATTTCTATACAACTTACCCTACCACTCAGTCCCTAAACTTAATATACTCTGCACATAGCAACTCCTCCTTATACCTCATACTTCTACTCCCCCGAAAAAAGTAAACAAAATATACTTCTAATTTAATCTCTTCTTTTGTCTCAATGCAGTGACATCCACCCTAACCCAGGTACCAATACTAGTCAAACAAATACAACATCTCCAGAAAAACTAAACTTTATGACACTTAACATCAGAAATATATGCAGCAAAGTATCCCCTCTTCACACACTGATAGACCACCATAAACATGACAGACTAGCCCTTACTGAAACCTAGCTAAAGCCAATCATAGCTGACTCAGAATTGTTACCTCCCAACTGCAACATACTCAGATTAGACAGAACCCATAAGAAAGGCAGAGGCATAGCAGTACTCTGTCCTGACAACCTTAATATCACAGCATACACAAATGACACTCCTTTTTTCCACAACAGAATTGCTCATATCCTTCCTAAACCTTAACAATACAAAGCAAGTATAAATAATTGTACTCCGCATCCCCCTAGGTCAAAATACTCCCATCCTAGAATGCATTCTAAACTGGGCAACCCAAACAGTTCCACACAAAACTATAATTCTAGGAGACATTAACATAGAATCGCAAACTCTCACATCCCAACTACCTAGGAATACCTTCAACCTATATAGTTTTTCACAACTCATCTCCTGCCCTACTAGGTACAACAAGCACTAAATTCAATAATCAACCTTAGGCTGGATCCTGGTATATTATGCCTTTCTAACTTTACCATTGCTGGCACACATCCAAGCACCTTAAGGGACCAACTTCTTGTTTTTGCCATTAGGACTAACACTCACCCCCCAAAAAACACACACTCTAAAATCTGTTCATCAGCTTACCAGTTTCTCTAAAGACATGTTTAACAAACTACTTAGGAACTGCTAGATGAGGCAATACACAACTTTAACAATTGCTTCCTAAAATTACTAGACACCTTAGCTCCAGTTCACTCTAAAAGAATCAAAAGCAATCCTGTCCCCTGGCTAACTAAGGAATATAAAAACTGAACAAGATCTAATTCATTTCAAGCAACTATGTAACCAAGCAAAAAAACAGGTCACCAAAGATAAACAGTCATACTTTATTCATCTACAGGAGGAACATATAACCAGTCAAAAAATTTCTGGCTTGTAATCACAACCTTACTTCACCTTGGAACTAAAAAAGACTCCAGGATTTCACTCAATACCCCTCCCTCTCAAATTGCAGAAGACTTTAACACCCACTTTATAAAATCTGTAGCCGAACTGATCACTGAAACCCCTACATCTGCCCCCCTTCCTCTCTTACTACCCCTAATGATGTTCCTTCATCTGGCCCACACCCTTCTAACCTGCATAGCATCAAACCTCCTTCCAACAACCATACCACTTTCTTTCTACAGCCAATACCTACAATTCTTATAAAAAGATTACTGCACAAACTCATATCATGATCTTACTCCACCGATAGCCTCCCCCCATGTACCTAAAATTAGCTGCCGATTCCATAGCATACCCAGGCAGCATCTTGATCAACTGATCTATATCTGAATCCACATTGCCTAACATCTGGAAAATGTCCTATGTTATCCCCGTTCACATAGGTAACTCCACTGAACTTACAAACCTTTGACCCATAGCCATACTTTCTCCCATATCCGAAATACTGGAAAAATGTATTCTTATTCAACTCCTGAATTACTTACAGCATAGCAACCTCCTTACAAACACACAACATGGTTTTCATACAGGCCATAGCACATCAGTAGCCCTCCTAGCCTTCACTGAATTAGTAAACGGTGCTTGAGATGCAGGTTACTATGTCTCTTCTCTATTTCTTCACCTTTCAAAGTCTTTCAACATCGTATCACACCCATTACTCCTGAACAGGCTCTCTAACTTAGGACTTACCTCTCCCACATTAAAATCGTTCCACAGTCACTTACACAATCGAAAACAAGCAGTAAAGTGGTCAAATATTATCTCCCTCTTTCTACTAAACCCTACCAGAGTCCCTCAGGGATCCATCTTGGGACCCCTACTTTTTAATATATTTGCTAACGACCTGTGTACTGCCCATACAAATGAAAGACTCATAAAATATGCAGACAATTGCACAGTTATCTGCATTTCTCCCACACTACCCCAGCTCCTTTTTGATACACAACAAACTTTTTCTTCTGTTAAATCCTGGATTTCAAACTGCCAGCTATTCCTCAACCCAAAAAAAGCAAGCTGCTTCTCTTTCAGCCAAAAACCTACACTACTGATATAAACGATTTCAAAATTCACTCCACTGACCATACCAATATTGAAGTAGTCCACCACACCAAGCTGCTAGGTGTTGTCATAGACGCACGTACACTTTGGTCTCCATATTCAATAAAACATAAAGAAAACCCCTCAGAAAGCTGCCACAGTCTATAGGAACAAACACTCTCTAAACTCTTTAACCAGAGTTACTCTTGCCAAAACTTTACTCCTACCACTCCCTGCTTTATGGCGCATCTATACTTACCAACTTGCAGAGCTCCTCTACATCCAAAATGGAACAGTGCTATAATAAAGTAGCCAAGTTTGCCACTAACTCAAAAAACACAACCACTGTATATCACTAAAAAAACTAAACTGGCTAGAATTCCCCAACCAGCTACTATATACTCAACTACTTACACTCCACAACTTGGTCTATAAACTCCTAGCTTGTTCAGCTCTAACTAACATAATCAATCCTTACAACCCAAGCAGAACTCTTAGGTCTGCAAAAGAGCAAACAGCTTCTCAATGTATCAAAACCCTCAAAGGCTGCTGGACAAAGCCTATATTCTCACTATGTAGCAAAACTATGGAACTCACTCCCTCTATCTGTAATAATTATTACTAACCTATCTGCCTTCACACTTATACTGAAACAACACTTGAACAACTCTTGGCTGTGTCCATATACTGATCCTGGCTAATCTCTCCTTTATTTCTCTTTCCATCTAGTATCCCTCCCTCCTACTCTGTAGTGCTTCATCTCTCTTCTGTTTCAGTATCTTTATCTCCACATTCTAGCAATGTACCTGGTACTTGTATTTCTTGTAATATTGTGTTCTGTGTTTATAAAAATGGTTAGTCATTGCCTTATCACAATATACCTATTGCTTGTATGGCTTGTAATATTGTGTTTTGTTTAAAAAGTTGGTACATTTCTGTCTTCTGATATAGAAATTGTGTACACTTCAGTCTGTAACTGGAGCACTCAAACAGTTTCTGTATATTTCATTTTTTTCTATTTAAAAAAATGTACATTTCAGTCTGTAACTGGAGCTTTTCTCCCCTGGCCTGCACTGAAAAGGGGGTTCATTCTGACCCAGTTGGACCTTCCTGCTAAACATATGTCAAATAAATAAGTAAATGTCCGGTTTCTTATGAGTTTGTATTAAGTACTTAAAATGTGCCTTTTGTGAAAGTAGTATGTATCGTTTCATGATATGGGCTGTCTGTGTTTTAGTTGATACTGGTTTGCCACATCTTCCTGCATTCTCTAGAACTTAACCTTTGATGTCACTGTATTTTTGGAAAAGCAGGTATATGATGTGTGATCTTCTGACAGAATGTTCTTTGTTATCTTAACAGGGATCTTCAGGCAGTCCTTTAACACGACCAGTTCCTCGTTCACCAGCAAATTGGACTAGCCCCCTTACATCTCCAACTAGCACATCACAGAATATCTCCACAAGGTAAGGTAAATCACATTAGCAGAGCGCATGTGACATTTAGCTTAATACATTTCTGTATTGCATATGTCATTTTACAGTCTCACATTTACTGTAGGCAGAACTTCATGCATGCTGGTGTTAATGACTTTTCCAGAAAGCAACTTTCATTGAGGTTTTGAGCCTATACCACTGATGTAGATCACTGGCTTTCGCACTTATTTTTAGGAGATTTTTTTTTTATTATTATGCAGTTTTTTGTTGTTAAAACAAAGGAAGTTTTGTGTCATAAATCCTTTAGCATGTGTAAGCTGCACATACTAGATGGGGCAGCTTTTGAAATAGCTCACAGAAGATAGTTCAGCAACTTTTTGCACAGTTTCAAAATTATAATGGAATAGGAAAGTAACACATGTAGGTACGAGTTACTTGGCTAATTTCACGTGAATACATGACAGCATTTAAGTTAATATAATCTTGATTCAGTGTTTCTTGGATGGCAGGGAGAGTACTTCTAGAGTGGAAAATAAGATGCTGGTCCCCATTTTCCAAAGAGGACAAGAGGCAGTAGTTATGGATGGATTCCGCTATTCAACATCCTATGAAAAACATACTTCAGGGTCCTGAAAAGGAAAATGAATCCAATATTTGAGAGTTCATACTTTGAAGGATCACTCTGGATTATTTCTTGGCTTTGGAGCAGTGTACCACTTCTCGGTCCTTGTTTAGACACTAGGGATGTGGCAGTTTACTAGTACTGTCTGCATATGTTTTTGTTCAGAAGGTATATGACTTCATACCATGAAATGTCTTGGGAGAATTGTTGCAGCATTAAAGTGTTCCAGGACTGCTGCTGCTTGCCGTTAGGTCACAGGGTGCATGTTCATGTAGTTCTACTTTAGCCTGCCTTGTACCAGCTACTCATGGGATAAATTCAAAAACGTGCAATGCTTATTTGTGCATTCAAAATTCAGTATGCCTCAAACACAATTCCTTATTTCCAAGCGAGTAGGTGGACTCCATGACTCAACCAAAAATGCTATCAGCAGAATATTAAAAAATAAAACTTGATCATGTGATTTCACTAACATGGTGTTAACTCGTGGATATTAAAATACAATTATAAGCCACCAGCATTTGTCATATCACTGCATTTTGCTTGCATCAACAGAATTAGCAGTTGTACTGTATACATGGCATGTAGTATATACATGGAAACAAAATAGCATTATACCCAAGTAAATTGTTGAAGCTCGAACCATATTTAGCAATTTTCTAATGTTTAGAAATGTGCTTTGTTTTGTACTTACCACTTTGGAGGTAACCAGTTAACCATGGTGTGTGTGGGTACATTTATGCTGCTTTTTTACATGCTTCAAAAGAATATTATGAAATCACTGAGCTTTTGGATTTCCTGGGGGAAGAGTCTGATGTGCTATGTTTGAAAAGTCTTTTCTTCCTAAGGCTTTTTTGAAGAGTGGGCTGACTGATATGATGATGGTGCCATAGGTTAATTAAGGAAGGTAATTTACTTCTTGTTTATGGAGTTTCAAAGCTAGAGGAGGGAGTGTATGTGCACTTTAAGAGTTTGAAATTCATTATGTTAAGGAGGATGGATAACTTCTTGTTGTAATTAGTAATCATTTGGCCTTTTGTAACATGGTGCAATGGTGTTTCCTTGGAGCAGAGAGAGATACATCAGCAGATTCTGTTAACAGTGGTCTGTAGCGTGCAAGGATTTGGGGATTATTGAACTGCTGTAACTGGTGAACAGTATTCAACTTTGGCTAGTAGCATGTGGATGTTAGTGGCTTTCCTGGCTGATTAGGGTAGGATGTTTATGTATTTATATGTTAGTCTTAGTTGATATAGGACCCTTTGTGTGTGTTTGGTGAATGTTCATTACTAAATAAGTGTGACACCTTGGTATCCTTGATGGGCAAGGGGTGTGGTTGGGTGCCTTTTTATGTGTTATAAGCAAACCGTGATGATTTGCATATCGTTTGAGAGTACTGAACAACATTGTGGTACACTTGTTACGGTTAATATAGTGTAATTGTAGATTATTTTGAAGTTTGGTAAGAGAGTTGTTACTTCGGAGGATAGCAATGCTGTCTACATAGAATGCACAGTTTAATGCTGGATTTCTGAAAGGTAAATTATTTATGGAAATCAAAAATAGTAAAGGACCAAGGACTGAGCCTTGTGGAAGTGCAACAGAGAATGTACCACTGTTAGAAGTAATGCAATCCTGTCTAGCAGTAACTATTTTTTTTTTTTTTTTTACTTATTTAGGCATTGAACTGTTTTAATGTCAAGCTGCCAGTACTGAAATTTTGTAAGGCATTTGGCAGGAGGGTAGTGTTAACAGTTTCATAGGCATGTTTTACGTATATGAAGAGGACTCCTATGTGTTGTTCTTTCTTCATTGCCTCATAAATAGTTTCTGACAGTGTAAACAGCCATCTGTCTAAGCTTAGATCATACAGACTAATATGTATTCTGTTAACTGATTGTGTAGTAATGTTTGAGATTAGGTGTATGAGGGCAGAGGCCCCCTTTTGGAGAGGTGGAGGAGCTTGCCCTATCTATAATGTTTTCTGTTTGCACTGCAAGGAGAAATAGTATGGATCAGGTGGCATCAGGCTAGTTGGAGACAAACTCAGTCTTCAGGTAGTGCTAGACACATTTTTGGTATTAAACGAGATACTCATCCATTGTGAGCTTAGAACTCCTCCAGTGATGTGTTTTAGTCTGCTTTCCTGTTTATGATTTTCATGAGCAGGTTATCATGGAATGGCCAACATTTGACAGTATTCACTTTTGTTGGATGAGGACTACATCTTTGGTGCTTGCAGATGAAGTTGTTCTCTTAGTCTTGCGTGATTTGATCTCCAACTTGCTCTGGAAAGGTTCAGTGCTGACCATGAGGTGACTGGGTTAGAAGGCAGTGCCTGTAAGAATTCAGGGTTCTTTACTAGAAGAGAGTAACTTTCTTTCTGTATGGTGATGGGGAAAAGCTACCCACGGTGGAGGAGGTTTATTTGTCTTGGGATCATGTAGAAAAAGAACCCTTTGATTGAAAAGTGAAATAAATATATGGGTTATTATTCCTATATCTGTTATTATTGTTGATACCTTTTGAGTATTGCATACATAGTGTTCTTGCTACTGTGTATTCATTACATTTATTAATTCTGTGTTTCATATATTCTTGTTTATTAATCTTGCTCTTTTCATAGCATGTTATGTGATACTAGGTGTGTGTAATAACACGGAAAAGCAGAGTGCATGAAATCATACCATTTAAAACTGCTGTTTTTAGCCAGCTATTCAGTAAAAGGCATGTGAGTAAGGTGTTTTCTTAGCAGAGAGGTCTCTGGACATATCCTGTTTTGACATATAGCTAGAAACTTAAACACAGGACCTCATCTTTTGGATAGCTTTCCATCGCCTGCACGTCCATGTTTTTGGGGGGTTTTTTGAATTGTCTAAGAAATAATGAACTGAGGAAAGTAAAACTACTGGCGAAAAGGCTGGTAGGAGAAAGAGGAGCATAAGTAAATACTGGAGTCGGTCATCTGTAGAGAATGAACTTCTCTGCCGTTACAGAAGATCTATTCTGTGGGGGAACTGATTCAGTCGGTCAGATTTTCAGATATTCTTTCATGCTATTTCTAATATACTTTCACTGCTGCTCGCTGCCAGCTAACAAGCAGAAATACTCTGGAAGAGCTTTGCTGGAAGCCTGCTGTGGTGCTATGCACTCTAGAAAGGGGAACCAAAGACTGTGATATTGACTCTTGCTATTTCTGGGTCTGTCGTATCCAAAAAGTTAGATATATTCTTAATGAAGGGAAAATTGAGTGTGCCAGAAAGGAGCATTTAACTAGGTGTCCCTTCAACTTAATCGGACTTTAGCATACAAGAGGAGCCAGCTTTAATGTGCAAAAAAATTATTCATTGTTGTGGATCTCCCAAAGAGAGAGTGGATACAGAAAGCAGGACTGTTGCATAGTGCCCTCGTGGACTATAAGACTCCTAAACAAGGAGAATCTGCTAGTAAAGGACTCATGAACTCATAACTCTTGTTTGGACTGATTGCTGTTTATATTGCATGCCTTACCACATTGCAAAGAACTAATGTAACTGATTTTCTGATTTTTGTCTGTACAGCAGTCTCAGTTTTTATTGATCAATGAATAGTTAACAACTAAATTATTAATTTAATCTTAATGGCAGAAATAAATTCTGTTTTTTTACAGAATTAGACCTAGGACAAGTTAGCTGTTTTAATTTTTAGCTTGGTTGTAACTTAGAACATTTGGAAAGGGGGCAAATAAGTGTTGAGCCAGCTTATTGTCACCAACAGGCAATTGTATAGCTTGTAAAATAGGTTTACATTCAATTGATCGAGCGCACATTGCTCGATCGGATGTAACACCGACTTTTATGTGCGAATCTCGTAATGTCGAACAGTCGGAATGTCGTAAACAACACTGAATTCGACATTTCCAACCACTCTACCACCTAAATGAGTGCTACGATGGGTCAAAAAGGGGGCAATATTTTGCGATTCGCAACTCTTGCAATTGCTTTTTTAAGATTTTGCCGCACTGCTTTCGACAATACCTGATCGACCATCCACCGGCCGATCAAATGCACGTATACCTGTAAAATATTATATTCCAGCCTAATTGTTCATGAGTGAAGAAAAAAGGGATTGGGAAATACAGCAATGCTTGAGTGCATTGGTACAGTACTGTAGGCACTACACCTGACTTTGTGGCAAAGCAAAATGTGTTTCATAAGATAAAACTCAGTTTTCAGGCCAGCCTTTGTCTCTATTTTTAGCTGGAAGTGTGAGCATTGGATACTGACCCAGAGGGATGAGACTGTTGATGTAATCTGTAGAAATGATATTCCTTTGCATGGTAACTGGGTTGGTTCACTGTTCATGACAGAGTAGCTTGGGAATCCAGAATAATCTCAGTACACTTGAGGTGGTTTGAGAACTTAGTGAGAATGTTCCCTAGGTGCCACCAAAAGGAGTTGTGCCATGTATAGCCTACTAGAGGAGGTTTCAGGCCAGATTTTATTTCAACTCACATGGGGACCTCATAGAATAAGTTGGAAATTATTGCTAGAGTAGAATAGTTTAATCTGTCTTGGTCAATTTTCTATCATTTTGACCTTCACCAGAAGATGCAAACTAGAACAAATGAATGGAGAGGCAGTGTGGATGTTATTTTCTTTGGCAAACTTTTTGTTTTAAGCATCTATTTAATCTTTATGGAATAATTAAATATGCAAAGGATAACGGTAGATGAGACTCGGGTACTAACAGGATAGGAGGAGATGAGATAAAAATGGTGATATATAACCAGTCACAAGAATGTCTGCCGGAATAGATGATATTCCTGTGGAAGTTTGGAAGCTAGGAGGGAAAAAAAACTGATAGTGATCTGGATGGTTTTGTTTAACAATATTTTAAAAGGAGGAGAAACACCAACATCCTGGAAGAAAGTGGTGGTGGCTGTAATACCTAAAGATCTTAAAGACCCACCAGTTCCAGCTTCATATAGGCCTGTTTCAGTTCAAAACCACAATTATCAAGTGTTCATGTCTATAATGGTTGAAAAATTGCAAAGGCGATGCCAAAATTGCAAATGCAATGCCAAAAACTGATAGATATGGATCTGTGTGGTTTTGTGGAAGGGAGGAAAACATTTGTCAGCATGAATGGAACAGTGATGATCCAGACTGAAGCAGAATTTAAGAAATTACCACTGTTATTGGTGGGTCTTGATGTAGAGAAAGCATTTGACAGAGTATGCTGGGTTTTTATGAGCATGGCAATGAAAGCATTTGCATTCGCTGATAAAAATATAAGGTTAATTAGAAAGATATATGAGGGATTAAAGATAACAATGAAAGTGGGTGGGTTCCTGTTTGATAAGTTCTGTTTGAGTAGTGGAACCAGTCAGAGGTATCCTGTTTTCCCTTTGTTATTTGCATTATATTTAGAACCATTAGCGAAGAAAATAAGGGACTCCGAAATTCAAGGATATAATTGGTATGGTAGTTAAGAAAAGCTGGTTTTATTTGCAGATATTATTTTATACTTGATAATACCAGAAAAGGACATTTCAGTGTTGTGGAACATTTTGAGACACTTAAGTCTTTTCAGTATACAAAATTAATGAAATAAAACAAAGTCAATAGATCTAAACTATGTACCACACACAAATTGGTTCAGCAATACCCATATTTTTGGGGAATAATGAAATTAAGTACTTAGTATGGATTAAAAAAGATTTTGTTGTAGCAGCTAAGGATATGTGGGAAAACACTAAACAAAAGACAAAAAAAAATGAGAAATTGGAAGCTTTAATTTATGGATGTGGATATCAAGATACAAGCAGTTAAAATGTTTTAGTCCCATTAGTTTTATATTTTTATCAGGCATATTTTTGTTAATCAGAAGAGAAGTTATGAATAGCAGTTAATGAAGAGCTGAACAATTTTTTTCTCGGAGGGGAAGATGGCAAGAGTCAAGTGGGATAAGCTGAATCTTCCCATAGAACAAGGTGGTTTGAGCATACCTGATTTGATTGGGCCGTTAAAGTGCCACACCTTTAAGGCTGCTATACATAGCACCCACAGAAAGTTATAATTCAAGGTGGAAAGAGATGGTGATGAACTTGGTGGGGGGGGGTGGACTTTGTACTCAAGAAACAAGAATTATTTGGCACATATCACCAGGTTTCAAAGCGAATTGATAAAAACAGTCTTCCAATACTCTCTCAGGAGCCATTTCTTTGTGGCATAAGAAAACCATTTCTTTACAGCTGGCCACCCTCCAGTTGTTATCCACTGCCTCTATGAAACTGATATCTTACGCCTCAGAAGGAGCTGCTGGAGAGGAGGGTTCAGGTTTAACTGTTAGAAGGCATGCTTGGATGCACCTCTGTGATTTTGTGAATCCTTTCAAGTTTTCCTTTGTCAACACCCCTTTTGACAGGTCAGATTTATTTGACCCTAAGATGAAAGAGATTTTCTCCAGGAGTGAGCAAGACAGGAAGAACACTTTTTGCTATAGGAATCCATTTTCTACACCTTAAAGGACTTTCTCCCTTAACCAGAGAGGTAACCCTCTATGAGTGTTGAAGCCTTCACTGGATCTTCTCTCTCATCCATCCGGGGCTCACCCTGACAAATCATCCCTCAAACTGAGCACATAGTTTCTTCAATTCCAGTGATGGCTGAAAGTGCCAGGCTTTCCTCCCTGTTTGCCGCATCCTTATGTCATCCTAAAAAAACATCCATTAGGGAACTTTAAATGGAAAAGATTCTCTAATTGGACTCTTCAAAGAGAGACCCATTTTCCGTGCCTATTCCAGCTGTTCTGGATTTTCTGACTTCCATCTTCAATGAAAGAGCTAGTTATTTCAATGTTAAGGAGGATTTAGCTATCATCTCAAATTATCCCACTGGCTTAGACAGTTGTTTGGCTTCTCTTAATTTATGTAAAGCCTTCCTTAAGTGGACATTACTGCTCTGGCCTCCAATAAAAGATCCTATACCTCCATGGGACCTTATGCTGGTTCTACAGGTGCTAACTGATCCTCCCTTTGAACCATCAACAAAAACTGAGTTAAAATTTCTGTTCTGGAAAACACTCTTTCTACTGGCCATTACCTCAGTTAGATGGGTAGATGGAACTCCAAGCATTTTCTTCTCAACTACCTTACCCAATTTCTCACAAGGACAGTGTCACTTCGAACTAACTCTTCCTTTTTACCTAAAGTGTTGTCAGCAGCAAGTCTCAGTCAGTCAGTTAACTTACCTGTTTTCTCTCCTAGATGAATATATGCTTCATTTACTAGCCGTTCACATCCAATACAGATTTTTCATTCACAGAAACCAAAGATTTCAGTAAGTCAGAGCAACTGTTTGTATCTTTCTGTAAAGCTAAATTTGGCACAGCAGTATCAAAAATGACTCTAGCCAAAAGTTTAACTGATTGCATCACCTTCATTTACAAAAGCAAAGCCCTGTCATTGCCAAAATGTCCTGAAGCTCATTCCACTAGGTCTATGGCCACTTTCATCCATCTTCTGGTCTAAAGCATCTGTATGTAACATCTGTGCAGCTGTTACATAGGCCAATGCTCAGACTTTTATAGCTGATTACAGGTTGAACATATTGTGTAGGAATAGAGCAGCTTTTGGCTGTACACCACCCCTTCCATATTTGCCTGGATTTTGGTATGACTTGAGGGATATTCTTGTATAATTTCTAATGTCTGTGGTGCAGTCTCCTTTTCTGATTCCTTCATGTTTTCTCTGTTTTTACCTGTTGTATTACTTACTCAGAAATAATATGGGCTGCCTTTTTGTTTTGTTCTTGGTGTTATTGGAGGGCAACTTTGATCTGAGATAACTCACAAGTAGTCAAGGGATTGTTGGTAAGGGACAGAGCTCAAGCTACAGAGCCTAAAGTCTGTAGAGTGGCAAAGGATGGATCCAAGACCCGCTAGTTGAGGAAGGACGAAAACAAACAACACAGATGCAGAGTTATAGTGAGTAGATAACTGTAATTTAACAGGATGATATACATGGTATGATGCTGTGTACTGTACAAAAAGTGATGGATTGTGATAGATTAGAAATCATATGTCAGAACAGTTATTTCAGATAATTGATGGCCAGTTTGTGTCTTTGTGTAGGACGTGTTAACAGGAATGATCTGGTGTGTAAGTTTGGCAGTATCACAGTTTGTTTAATTTATTTATTTGTTAAGCATTTTTATTAAATCATCATCACATTTTAGTTTGCCAGTTCCTGCCTTCACTTAAGCCTCATTTCTTCTCTTGAGCATTGCTCTGCATATATTATTTCTTCAAATTATATTTAGTTTTGTGAAATTTGCTCCTTTCCTTTTTCTAAATATCCCTTCTCCGGTTCTTTCACCTACTTTATAATATCCAGAACTTCCTTAGTGTTGGGGAATACATTTTGATTTCTATTTTCTGGTAATTGCTTTTTTGGTAGCCAGTGACTTAAACTTTCGAAAGGCTAGGGATTTCAGAACCTGTATTCCATCTCAGAAGAATCATTTCCTTACATACAACCATTTTTCCCTGTGTTTCTGTCAAGGTACTCTGTAGGGAGTTTTTAAAATATGCCAACTTATTACAGTCCAAAAAATCTGCTCTTGATCTTTCTTTTCCCCATCACATCTCCAACATCTGCTGTCCTGCTGAGGAATATTTCTCTGACATCTGCTTGAAGTATAAAAATAACTACACAAAACTTCTGGACTTGGTTGCATACTTGGGATCCTTGCACATTTCTCCTTTTAAATTGCCTTTCCATTCTCTTTTCCCAGACTTTTCTAACCTACTCTGATTGTTTCTTATAGTTTATAATACAGTATTTTATATGCTGTATTAGTTTTCTGTTTTTTATCAGCAGCTTTTATTCCAGACCCAACTAAAAACTCTACCAGAGGTGTTTTTACTAAGCTGTCTGCTATCCCTAAACTGTGTTACCAGTCGCTGAAAGAGATGGCAGTCTGTAACATGCAGGTCTAAGTTCTGCTTAGTCTCATCCCATTCTGTGACCATTCCTTCCTCAATTATTTGCTTCCAGTACTTTGGTTCCTTTGCTAGTTTCCTTCATTTAGTCCCGGACATACTGAAATCTCCTTTTGCCATTCCCACAGTCTCTCGGCACTTTAAATACTTTCCCTTACTTTATGAATGTAATAGTGTGTATGGTTATTGCTGTTTTCCTTAAGAACTTGCATCCCAAATCCTCATCTCTGTTTACCTTTTGAGCTACCCGTTTCATAATCTTTTTCCACTTTGATTTATGACCTTTTGCTTGATTTATGTATATGGGGCCTTAACTGCATAGCTCTAAAGTATTGTTTAAAGTCAGATAATCTTCAACACATTGTCCTGGTGACTTCCCCTCATATTTTCCTGTCTTAGTTGTTAATTATTGAACCTCATTTTCCCCCACCCTTGGCATAATTAAGTCTTCCATAAATATTTCCATTTGTGTCTTTTCTTAGGTTTCCCATCCTTTTGCTTTATATAATTTTTCATAAAACTTCTGAAATATCTTCAGTATCTCTATAGGATGTTTAGTTGTTTTACTTGTCATAGGCTCCTTAACTTTGGCTACAGTCTTTCTACTTCTATTGCCTAAATTATTGTGCTAATATTTATTGTACTGTAGAGTTATCAAAAAATACTTAACAGCAACCCTTCTGTACTTAAGCAGATTATCCAAATACTCCATTGTTTTTCCTTTAGCACTCTACAATTTCTCATCTTCTTGGTTAGTGAGATTCCTCTTCTTTTGCAAAGTTTTATTCTTTTTCAACCCTTCTGAAAATTCCTAGAATATTTCCTAATGTATCTGTCTAGCATATTTTAAGTTCCATTTTCATTTTACCTCACTTACTAGATATGCTAAATAACTGTCAGATCATATCTACTGCCCATTGCATAAATTCTGCTCTTAAGAGATAAGAAAAAGCCAGTGTCATGATTATGTCACTATCCTGCATATTTATCATACTTTTTATTGGTGCATGATCTGATACAGTTACTTTATGGGTATCAAAGCTTTCAATTAAACGCACATGCCTGTGAGAAATATCATTTCTTTACAGCATAGCACAGTTATTGTATCCTGGGTGATAATAAGAAAGTTCTGTTTGAGTTCCTGCTACTAAATTCACATGGATGCCACAGTGGTGCAGCGGTTGCATTGATGCCTCACAGCAAGAAGTTGTCCAGTTCAATTCTCGGCTGGGGTGCCTTCTGTGCGGAGTCTGAATGCCCTCCCTGCATCCATGTGGGTTTTGTCCAGGTGCTTCAGTTTCCTCTGCAGCCAGTAACATTGCTTACCTTGTCTCAGTCCTTAAAAATAGTTCAGTCTTGGAATCCCAGGTTTCCTCTCTGAAAAAAATCAGACATTGTCCTGCTACACAAATGAGGAAATTCAACAGACGTCAGTAACTTTAGTCATATAGCAGTCTTATCCCTTCCTCTCCAAAATACTTGAAAAATGTATTCAAAAACAATTGCTAAACTATCTCCTGCAGGAAAATATTCTATGCCCCGCACAACATGGCTTCCGTCCCTCCTACAGTAGTAACACTGCACTTCTAACCTTTATAGATACCATCAAAAAACCTAGAGATAACAAACAAAAACATAATAAAGCTAAAGATAATGGCAAACTAGTCTCCTCCTTATTTCTAGACTTGTCTAAACCCTTCGCCACAGTTTGTCACAGAAAACTTGTATTTCAAATATCCTCACCGAATATATCCCAGATCACCCTTCTGTGGTTCAAAAACTATTTGTCCAATGGATATCAGTATGTACAATGGCACTCCACCCTCTCTTCATACCTCCCAGTCACCACCAGTGTACTACAAGTCTGTGTCCTCAGTCCACTCCTGTTTAACATTCTCATCAACACCCTTTAGATATCCACACAACAGGCCTCCATAATACAATATGCAGGTGACTCCACACTCATATACACATCAGACAGTCTAGCACATCTCAAAAAAACTACTCAGGAAGCTTTAACAACCACTGAAACATGACCTTGCAATGCAAAATTCATGCTCACCCCCCCCCCAAAAAAAAAAAGAAAACTACTTTTTTTCTCCCCACATTCATCTCATGAAAAAAAAACAAGATATAAAATCCTCTCTAATAATAATAATACAATAATTGAAATCACTTCTCTTAGCAAATTATTATGGATGATAGTGGATGATAATATTACATTTGATGTGCATATGCATATACAAACTCACCAAAAACTAGTTCTGATCAATGCAACTGAAACTACAATTCCAACTGCTTAGCTCCTCCCTTCACTACTTTATAGCACTCCCATCCTTACTAATCTTCAGGCATCGCACAAAACAAAACTCGAACAATGCTATAATAAAGTTGCTAAATTTGCAGCAAATACCCTTTCATAACCCACAACTCTATAACACTGGAAAAAGCCTAAATTGGTTAGAACTGCCCCATCAGCTAACATATACACAGCTTCTTGCCACCTATACAATTATCCAGTATCATCTGCTTGTCCAACACTAAATTCCATCCTACACAGCTGTGTTCCCAGTCAGTTGGTACAATCCAGTGACTGAAAACTCCTCATTGTCCACAAACCTATCAAATCTGCTGGGCATGGTCTTTACTCATTCTGTGTTGCTAAGGCTTGGAACTCCTTACCTATATCCAACACAGCAGTAGCCTCCATCCAGTCCTTTAAAACCATTCTGAAAGACATCCTGGCCAAAATCTGGTTCTGTTCTTGCTTAACCCCAGGATAAACTATATTCCTGAATATGAACAAGTATTTTTACCTTATACCTTCTTACTCACCCTTCTTCATTGACTCTCTGACTTCAGTCATTTCTTCTCTCCTGACGCTCTAAATATGCCATAATGCTGTTTTTCCCACTTTGTACTGTAATGCCTGCTTGTATTATACTAACTTACCTTTAATTTATCTAAGCTGGCTATAATTTCTTTAAATATTAAGTCATTGTCACATCAGTTATATCTATTCAAAACCAATGTATTCACATTTTTTCTAATTTGGCTTTATTGTATAGATGTTTTTGTATTAATTTTGGAGATTGTAAAGTTGTTAAGATGTTTTTGTAGTACTTTGGAGCTTTTCTTCCTGGACCTCCACTGAAAATGGGCACCTACCCAGTTGGATTTTCTCAATAATCAAATGTCAATAAATAATTAAATACATGACATTTCTTTTGAATTTACATTTCCAACTTGCAGCTTACTTACACACACTAATGTTTAGCAGACTGATCTTTTATTTAACTGCTTTTTTATCTCTGTTTGAACAAGTGTCACATTTTCCAAGACAATAAAAAGCTCAAGAAACAAATTAAAAAAAAAATGAAATCATTTTTTTAACCCTCCCCTCAACTCCATTTAACTTGAGCTGAACACATGAAACTGAGTCCTCTTTCCAAAATGGAAGTTTACCCTTCAGGAATTACCTGTTCTTAAATTTGATTAAGCATGCCAAAGTGCATGTCATAACCTCTTTTCCCACTTATACAAATTGCTGTCTGTCCTTATGTCTAGTCCTCTCCTAGATGTGAAAAACAACTTTCATGCTTTCTGTAAACTGTAAATAGCTTTAAGAAAAAGTGATTGGCTACCCTTAAATAAATAAAGCAATAAAGAAATTAAGTTGTACACTTTTATGTTGAATACACTATGGCTACTGGGGTGGCATCTCCTATTCATTTTTCACAGCATCAGTCTGTTTATTTTCACTGAACTGTTTACTAGTTTTCCTTTAAATTTTGGTTTGTACATTTCATGCAGAACATGCTGTTCAGATCATTCCTGGTTAATTTCAATGTCATTGTCAGTGACTTAACACATAACCCACTCACTTTTGGTACAAACGGCTGTGAGTTCTATTCCCACACCAGGTAGATGGATAGCTAATAGTACAGGGTAGGGGTGCTTCACTCTTAAGTTTGTAATCCTTTGGATGAGACATTAAACTGAGGGTAGATATAAAATATTCCACAACACCTATTGAAACGTGCAGGAGAAATTCTGCGATGTCCTAGTCAAACTTCCCATAGTTGTATAAATACTACTTTGGGTCTCCACTGAAAAGAGGCCAAGGGTAAATAAATAAAATTTATTGCATCTGCAAGGTCATTGTCTTCAACTAAAAGCATTTGCTAATGAAAAAAGACTAGTAACTTTTTGTGGAGTATTTGCTTAAAAAATCCCTCCTACAGCATAAACAAAGGACATAAGGGTTCACTACATAATCTCAAAATTTTGAAATATCGAATTTCAAAATCTCTAGA
Source organism: Protopterus annectens (assembly GCF_019279795.1). Lineage (NCBI taxonomy): Eukaryota > Metazoa > Chordata > Ceratodontiformes > Protopteridae > Protopterus > Protopterus annectens. The sequence goes on from NC_056731.1 coordinate 541,421,533, forward strand.
CCATATAGCTAAAACCCCTAAAGACCAGAAGCGTGAATTTCAAAATCCCGATCACTACACTAAACATACACCACACACACACACACACACACACACACACACACACACACACCATCGTCCAAACCTCAAACACACAAACCTACACTACATATAAGCAGGGGGGCAAGCCCCCCCCTGCACCCCCCATGAGGGGGCTGCACCCCCCACTTAAATATTCTAACTCCAAGGTCACACTACACAGACAAAACAGACGGATACAACACCACACACCTACATTCCCCTCACACACATACATCACAGTCGCAACACACACTTACACACACACACTAAAGCCCCTAACCAACACACTTAAACATAGATACTTACCTGACCTTCCACCTATCCATTCACAAACCGCAACACCAGAAGTGCTACTTCAACATCTCCGAACTCCAGGATTCTGAAATTCGTGCTTCTGGTCTTTTGGTATTTAGGGGTTTCAGCTATATGGTCTCAAGAGTTTGAAATTTGATACTTAAAAATTTCGAGATTATGTAGTGAACCCTAGTATAGACATCCACCAGTATAGAAACAGAGCAAATCTTTTAATAATATATATAATATGACCAGTACAGCTTTTTATCCCCTCGCCCAAGATTTATTGTGTTTTATTTATTTTATATTTGTTTACTAGGAAAGTCCGACTGGACATGTGTCCTTTTTCAGTGGAGGCCCGGGGAAAAAAGCACCAGTTAGATCAAAAAATATAAAACATAATTGTAACAATTACAAGTGTACGTATTATATAATCTAATGTTGTACATACATGATGAAATTAGAAACTCAAAGAATTTTATACATACATAAGGAAGTTAGACACTCAGGGAGATAAGATTTAACAGCATAGTATAAGCAAATATTACATTGATATATAACAGTATGCATTCAGGCTTCAAATGAGCAATCCATATTTACAAGGTAGATAACATTATAATGTTATAAAATAATGAGCAAGGCAGAATTTGAAAGGTACATTCATCATCTGCAAGTATATAATTGGAGACACTGCATAAACAGAGTATTTCTGCCTATCATAAAAGTTATTTCTAGGCAAGTAGCAGCTAGAGTATGCAGTGGATGGTGTGAGGCTAGAAATACCTATAGGTTAGACTGAGGAAAAAGTCTGGACTAGAGTTGGAGAGGCTATAGAGATCGATAGGTGGCTGTTAGGGGTAGAGCAAGGGCACAGACACTTGCAAAAGAGGTGTTTTTTAAGCTTGTTTTGAAAAGAGCTAGGGATGCTGTGGAGGTAATGTTTGCTGGCAGTTTATTCCAGATTTTTCCCGTGTAGTTTGCAAAGAGGGAATTGCATGCTTGATTTTTTTAGCTATATAGGTTTTTATATGATGTTTGTTGATGAAGCGGCGGCATAGGGTTGAAGAAGTGTTTGTAGGTCTGGTGTTTTGTCATGATCTAAGAGGATTTTATGGGCCATTGTTAGTTTTATGTTGTGCAGGAGTTGGAGGAGTTCTAGCCATTTGAGTTGCTTGAGTGCAAGGCAATGGTGTGATCTAGCTGGTAAATTTATGCCATACTTGGCAGTTTTATTGTAACAGGTTTCAAGTTTTTGTAATTCAGAGTTCTTAAGATTGGTTTGGGCAATGGCAGTTTTGGTATTTTTTGATGAAGTGGTGTTTGTTCCTGTATAGGGAACCAAGTTTTTTGTGTACTTTTTTTAACCGTCTGGGAAATGTTAATATCATATTTAAGTTTACAGTCAATTTCTACTTCTGAAAGTATAGTGTGGGGGGATGGGGTTATGATGGTGTTGTAAAGTGAGGCAGTGTTAAAAGTGTTGGAAGGGAGGGCAGCTGTATTGGGATAGAATACCATAAGATTTTTTTTTAGTTTAGGATTAAATGAGCGTTTGTGGGCCAGGACTCAACTTCATAAAAGGCTTTTTGTGTTAGATGTTGACGTTCTAGTAGAGAAGGAGGCAGAACGAATCACTGTTGAGTCATCTGCATATTGGATGAGCGAAGCATGAGAGGTTGATAAGTGGAGCTTATTTGTAAATATGGAGAATAGAAGTGGGCCTAATATAGAGCCTTGAGGTACTCCTATGGTTACTGATGATAGGGGTGATAAGGTCTGTTGCCATGAGACTTGCTGGCGTCCAGTGAGGTAATCTTGGAACCAGGCAAGGGTGGAATTACAAACACTTACATCAGAGAGGACATTTAGTAGTTAAGTATGTAAGACCATATCAAAGGCTTTAGACAGGTCCAGGAAGATAATAAAGACATAGTTATTGTTGTTCCTGTGATAGTTGACAGTGTTAGCAAATGACATTAGTAAGGGTGATGTGCTATGGAATGGGCTAAAGCCATGCTGGGTATTTGTTATGAGTTTGTTAGTAAGTAGAGCGTCAGTGACCTGCATGTGAATTACTCCTCCTAGAATTTTAGATAGTGGTGATAATATTGCAATTGGATGATAGCTATTGAAATCTGTTGATGAGCTGCCTTTATGTAGGGGAATGATTTATGAGGTTTTCCAAATGGGAGGGACCTGGTGTTCAGCTATGGATCTGTTGATTAGTATTGGTATGGAGTAATGCTATACCTTCTGCCATTAGCTTGAGGTAGTCAGGGAGTAGGCTATCTGCAGCTAAAGTAGTGGGTTTTAATATTTTCAGCAGTTTTTTGATATATATATATTTTTTTTTCAACTACAATCCACTCTGCAACAGGCCCCATGAGGAGCTCAGTGTCTCTCCAACCTAACACCACTCTTAAGTATTCAACTGCGGTACCACCTTTATCATTCTTATAAGAAAAGTGCAGTCCGGGTCTGAACTGTCTGCAAACAGCTAAAGTTAACTTTGAACCTAACACCAGCCTTAAGTATTCAACTGTGGTACCACCTTTATCATTCTTATAAAAAAAGTGCAGTCCAGGTCTGAACTGTCTGCAAACAGCTAAAGTTAACTTTGAACCTAACACCAGCCTTAAGTATTCAACTGTGGTACCACCTTTATCATTCTTATAAAAAAAGTGCAGTCCAGGTCTGAACTGTCTGCAAACAGCTAAAGTTAACTTTGAGTATGTATCTACCTGTTTGAGCCAATATTCATTTTCCCCTGAAGAGCACTCTACTTTGGCTTGTAAGCAGCCCCCTTCACTTACACACACACTCATATTCCACTTTCTCTCTTATTCCCTTCTGTTAGCAAATAGTATCCATAACTGATCAATACTGTGTGTTTATTAATTTACACTGAGACCACAGTAGCCTACTGATACAAGGTTATCCTGTTTTTCCACCTGAGAAATGGTTAAGAAATGACTTACAGTTTCAGAGCAGTCCTTGGTCAGTTCTGATTGTTTCTTAAACACAAACTTGTCTTTGCTTTGGCTCATTAGCAGCAGTACAAAAGAACTGCCTACTCACACCCTTGTTCTCCCCCTCCCCGTTCCCTGTTTATTACCTTAAGCCAATCCCAAAGTTAATAAATATTAGCACTGGCAGGCACCATTTTTAAAACTACAACCACCCTTTGTCACTGTCATATGTTCATTTATCAGTTTACTCTGTTACCTGATTTTTTCCAGCCCCCTCTTAAGAGCAACTAACAGGGTCTCTACCTGCTTCGTACCCCACGCTGTCCTCTATTCCCTCCCGCCCCCAGTGGTCCTACCTTTATTACACTCACAAACCCCTCCCATCTTTCCAATAGCCAGCCACAACGCTAACCCCACACTACCTCCTCCATCTTCCCACTACTATCACACCTCCTCAACTAACATGTCCAAACATACCTTACCTATGCTCACTGCATGCACTCTCCTTGCATATCTTGCATCCTACCAAAGCTCCATCATTCCCCGACTCAACCACTACCACTGTACTACATCTCACAACACCAATCATGTCTCAACCTCACTCAGCTCCCCTCCCACCAACTCAAGAAATATCCCTATGCACCCCCCACATATTCTACCAACTATATTACTCAAACATAAAGCATCCCTACAACTTAACATAGTAACCCTCCCACCATACCTATTACCCACAGAGCACAATCATTAAGTTCCCTAATAAACAAACACATTCAAAAACTGAGAAAACTAATAACCTCATGCATATCAAAACTAGCCCTAAGTGGAGACATCCACCCCCCAACCCTGACCCTGCCATCTCCAACCCCAGTCCTCATAATCAGACTAGAAACCACAACTTCTCCCATATTACAACCAATAGAAAGCCAAGTGACTTCCTTCTACTAAGCCTAAATATTAGAAGTATATCCAACAAAGTCCATGAACTCCATACCACCATAGACTTGTACTCCCCAGATATAGTAATCCTGACAGAAACCTGGCTAAAACCTCACATTACCAGTGAGCAAATACTCCCTACCGGTTACGGGATACTAAGAATAGACCGGCTAAACAAGAAAGGAGGCGGTGTAGCTGTAATATTTAAACAGCATCTAAACATCCAGTTCTTAAAATCATCAGCCCCACAAATGAGCAATGAAGAAATAATATATACCAACCTCAAAATAAACCAAAACAAAACCATCAACATAATTGGATGCTACTTCCCACCTGGCCAAAACAACCCTCCACTAGAAAACCTCCTCAGCTGTTCTACCTACCATCTCCTCCAAGAAACTATAATTTTAGGCGATTTCAATATTGACTGGCAGTCCTGTTCTGGCAACCATCCAACCCCTCATGTAAACCTTCATGGCTTCACCCAACTAGTCCAGTCGCCAACCAGGATAAATAAAAACTCCAGCAAGCACACTACCCTGGATTGGATGCTAGTCAGTAAGAGCCCTCAGTCATATATAACATGATGCTTATCAGATAGCCTCAGTGATCACTCCCCAACATTCCTACTCAAAAAATACCTGTACCAAGCTAAACCTGTCATCTACCATCAAATACGTAAAAACTAAACTTTAACCCACTCACATTCATCTCATCCCTCAAAGAATGTAACTGGCATCCTCTAAAGTACCTCAGTCTTGATGACGCAGTTGAATTTTTTAATACTACCTTCCTGAGCATCCTTAATTACCATGCCCCCATAAGACTTTCCAGAACCAAAGCACTACCCTCCCCATGGCTACAGAAAACCACTAAGTCAGAAATGAAAAACAGGGATAAAGCCTGGGAGCACTGGCATAAAACCAAAACCCCCTCAACTAGACAGAAATTCCTAGAACTACGCAATAGAGTTAAAAAGCTAATAAAACAGGACAAATTCCAGTACTACCAGTCTGCCCTAGACTCCTCCCAACACAGCCCCAAACAATTCTGGTCCTCCATAAACTCCATCCTCCACCCCCCAAACAATTCTGGTCCTCCATAAACTCCATCCTCCACCCAGGTAAAGTCAGTACCCCTCCTCCTAACATCCCTCACTCCTCCGAAAATATTGCTACCTCATTCAACACAAACTTCACACAAACCATACTTTCATTAGCTAAACAACACAACCCCCCCTCCAACCCACACCTTCAAATAGTAATCTCCCCCCTGCCTTCTCTTTCTCCGGTACCTACCTCCAACATAAAAAAACTCTTAACTAAACTTAAGCCCACCAAATTAGCAGCAGACAGCCTCCCAAGTGAATACCTACAAATCGCAGCTGATGTTCTGGCCTACCCACTATCCATCTTGATTAACCAATCTCTGTCAGAAAGTTATGTTCCCACACTTTGGAAAGCATCACATGTAATTCCCCTCCACAGAACTAACCAATTACCGCCCCATAGCTATTCTCTCTCCACTCTCCAAAATACTAGAGAGATGCATACACTCTCAGGTCTCAGACTACCTCCGTACTAACAACCTCCTTTCCAATACTCAGCATGGTTTCCGACCAAACCATAACTCCACCACTGTCTTACTCTCCTTTACTAACACTATCCTTTAGCATAAAAACAATGGCTATCTCTCCACTGCTACTTTCCTAGACCTATCTAAAGCATTTGAGATGGTCCCACATAAACAACTCATCTCTGTCTTCAATAACCTATCCTTCTCTCAATCAGTCACCAACTGGTTTCAGAGTTACCTGTCTGACCGCCAACAATCCTATGTATGGCAGAATGACATATCACCCCAACTACCTGTCTCCATAGGGGTTCCCCAAGGATCCATCCTTGGACCCCTACTCTTCTCTGTTTTCACCAATAATCTAGCCTCTGCCACCAAACATGGCACACTCATACAATACGCAGATGACTCAACCATCATCTGCTCAGCCCAGACCCTACCCAAACTGCAAAAAGTTACACAGGAAGCCTTTTCCTCTGTTGAAACTTGGTTATCCGATGCCCAATTAATGCTCAACCCAAACAAAACTAAACTACTCATCTTCCAACCCACAAAACATACTAAAAACAACTCTCACTTTAACATCACAGCAAAAGACAACACCACTATATACCCAACTGAACACACCAAATTGCTGAGAGTGGAAATAGACAATAAATTAAAATTTGACATTCACATATCCATGACCATAAAAAAAGTCCACAAAAAACTAGGAGCATTATACAGAAATAGGCAACTTCTCACCAAAGCAGCAAAGATTTCAGTAGCAAATTCCCACCTTATCTCCACCCTACTTTATGCCTCTCCAATATATACCAGCCTAAGGCAATGCGGTCTAAACAAGCTAGAGGCCTGCTACAACAAAATCGCCAAATTCACCACAGGGGCTTCCTACCGTAGTCACCACTGTCTCTCACTTGCTGAACTGGGCGGGCTTGAAATCCCTCACCTCCTTCAATGGTATCAACTCTCACTCGCCCACAAACTAGTAAACCATCCACTAAATGTCCTATCCCTCCAGAATGTACTCCAACCCTATCACACCACCAGACCACTAAGATCCAGCAACAAAAGTCACTTGCAGATCACTAAAGCCAATGACTCTGCTGGTGAAGCACTATTCTCTTGTGCCATAGCCAAATTATGGAACTCCCTCCCACCCACAATCACCTCCGTACCATCATGCACCCACTTCAAAACTTTACTAAAAGCGCACCTAAAAACATGCTGGCTATGCCCTTGCAACTGCTACTCTAATATCACCCACCCCATCCAACCACTACCTTTCTTTCCACCCCACTAACTACCTTGATTATAGTAAGCTCAGATGCTCATAAGCCTAGTACTTATTATACAGCAGGAACTTCTTATTGTAACATTTGTTAATGTCTGTTATGTACTTCGCAGATAAAGATTCTAGTTGTCTACTGATGTACTATGTTCTTCATCTGTAAATATGTTTGTAATTAATTGCTATGTTAAATTGTTAATCGCAATGTAATCCAATGTAACTAATGTCTGTTTATTTTAACTATGGAGCTTTTCTGCCCGGGCCTCCACTGAAAATGGACCTATGTCCAGTAGGACACTCCCGGTCAACAAATGTAAATAAATAAATAAAATAAATAAATAAATGTTAGTGGCTACAGGTTGCAGGGTGAAGGTGGATGTAATGTTTGGCGTGGGAATGAAATGTTTGATAGTTGAGGGGGGTTGATTTTTTGATAATGCTAGATCACAGTGTTATTCAGTTGTTTTTATGTTTTTACAGTATAAATCCTGGATGCCAGACTCCACACAGAAGGCGCTCCAGCCGAGAATCGAACGGGAGAACCTCTTGCTGTGAGGCAACAATGCATCAAGATTACTACAATATCTTTATTAATGTTTTCTATGAGTATTAATGTGAACAAAAACATTTTTCTTACCCTTACTTCTTCACTACCTTCAGTGTCTCTCTAAACATTAGTGGCATACAATGTGTTTTTTGCTTTATAGTCCTCCCACCAGTTTAACATAGTCAGTAAACATTTAGGCTTTTTCAGCCACATTTTGAAGAATTAAAGAGTTTGTGTCAAAACTACATCTGATGTGACTGATACTTTCCATTTATCCAGTTTCTTCAGTAATTTTACATTGTTACTGGCCTTCTTCCTGATTTCTTTGACCTCCCAACCCCAGTCTCTGATTCATGCTTAGGGTACGGTTGATTCTTCTAGTCAATTCCTGAGCTTTTTTTTAAAGTCCAGAATGTGTGTGCTTGCCAATAAGCCAGGTAAGTATATTGCTGTTTATCTGCATTCTTTGTACTGCTTTATATTTTAACTCAATGCTAGTCAAAACCCCTGATGTCCATGATTGGTTACTGTAGCATATATTGAATAGTCAGCAAGTGGCTTCAACGACTGTGCCAGCGTGTACACTGCTGTTAGCTGTGCCTGATATATTTCTTGTGCTGTTGCCTTACTGCAAGTAATACGAAAACCTGAATGTAGTTATTGAAGAAGTAAGCCGAATGTATGATAAACTGTAGCCTAACGCTCTGCATGTGTGACTGGTTAGCAGTTCCTGGTAGATTGCTAAGTTTGTTATGTGCGACTCTTCAGAGGGTATCTCAACAGCTAATAGCAGGACTTTTGATGAATTTTGACCACAGTACCAAGTTTCTAGCTCTATAGTATTGTGACTGCTGTATATTTAACAATTTACTGGCTGTACCTGCTGCATGTTTTGTGTGTTGCTATCTGGGATCTCACTGCATCTCTCTGTCTCACCATTTTTCTTTAGTCCCTGAGCCCAGCAGCATCATTTTAACTTGAAATCGAGCCCTGCATCTCTCAAGCGATAACCCGGTTACCTGCAATGGACTCTCCTGAAAATAAGCAGTGTATGGATTACTCTCAAACAAAAAGAAAAATCTGCTCATTAATCTTAGAACTTTGTGAATTCCTTGTATATCTTGGCTTGCACACTGCTCAGACTGTTAGATGCCTAGCACAGCATGAAAAACATAAGCCAGTTAGCAGGATTTCCCCTCACACTATAATTAGTTTAATCCCCAGAAGTACGAAATTGGAAATATATTTTTTACAAAGTTTAAACAGTGTTACTTACAGAAACAGGCTGTTTGTAAGCACAGAATAGTAGTATGCCTGTAGTTGTTTGCCTTGTGGTTAGCCCGCTCCGTTCCCCCTCACTGCGCTCGGGCTTACTCCGCTTCCCTACCCTGACCCCAACTCCCACTCCCGCACTACCTCTAATTTTATATCTAACCACTCCCACTACTTCCTCAACCAATCCCCAAGCTAAACTACTCTCTCTCTTAAACTCCACCTACCATTCACCTTTATCCTCCTATTTGCAGTCCATTTCTCCAACCCTTGAATATGTATTCTATCATTAACTCAGCATGCCCTCTAAACTGTCTAATATCACTTATACTCCTTCCCATCTTACTAGGTGCATACTACCAAACCTCCTATGAAAAACAATACTTCCTTGGCTATGACTACCCCAAAGCCCAGAGCACAACTTTCCTACCCAGATGCAATCTCCCAAATAAATTAAACCTCAGTATCTTAATTTACCAGAAGCGATGTATCAATCACACAAACAAAACCAAAGATTTACCTAACTCTGTTAAAAGACTGGAACCTGTGTTCTTCACAAACCCCAACCAACCACATTAATCTTTACGGGTTCTCCCAACTAATTAAATCTCCTACTAGATTCAATAAAAATAATAACAAAGAGAGTGCCCTAGACTGGATATTCACTAACCAACAACCTCACAACTACATCTCGGGAACCCTCCCAGATGACTTAAGTGATCACCTCCCCATCTTTATCATAAAATCCAAAACTAATATAATCCATCAGTCCACTTGTGTCAGGAATAAAAAGAATTTCAATCCTTACAGCTTTCAGTCTGACCTAAATCGCTGTAACTGGTCTATACTCCACCATTTGCCATTAGATGAAGCCATAAACTACTTTAACTCCACCTTTCTGTCTATCCTAGACTCACATGCACCCCAATGTACTTCCAGAGCTAAACCTAAACCACCACCTTGGCTTACTAAAAGTACTAAAATAATAATTTCCGAAAGAAACTCAGCCTGGTCCAAATGGAGAACCACCAAATCTGTAACAGACCAGCTTAACTACAGGCAACTTAGGAATGACACAAAAAGACCTATTCTAAAGGACAAAAGAGATTACTTCCATAAACTACTAATCAAGCATCAAAATCAACCACAAAAGTTTTGGGCAGGTATAAATAAAATATTAAGACCTGGAAAAGTTACCACACCAACCCCCTCTTCTCCGGCAGGCACTAACACTGATAATCTACCTGACACTTTCAATAAATTTTTTACTGATGCCATACTCAGCCTAGCCAAACAGCAAACAGACACCTCTACTGATGGTCTGGAACTAAATGTCACCAATGATGAGATTACCTTTAGCTTACAACCCGTCCCCACCAGTCACATCAGAAAACTCTTGACTAAACTTAAACCAACTACCCTGGCTGCTGACCGTCTCCCAGCTGAATACTTACAACTGGCAGCTGATGTCATTGCTATCTCTTTCTCATTGCTAATAAATAGGACAGTCACAGAAGCCACCAGTCCCAGCATTTGAAAAGTATCACATATCATACCTCTCCACAAAGGTGGAAACTCCTTAGAGTTATCCAACTATAGGCCCATAGCCATCTTCTCACCATTAGCCAAAATTATGGAAAAGTGTATTCACAGCTTATTCACTACCTAATCCATAACACACTATTTACAAATTCCCAACATGGCTTTAGACCCCATCATAGCACCACAACACCATTGCTATATTTCACAGACTCCATCAACCAGAATAGGAACAACGGCAAAATCTCATCTGCTCTCTTTTTAGACCTTTCTAAAGCTTTCAGAATAGTCAAGCATAATAAACTAATCCTCTCTCTTTGAAAACTTTTCCTATATAGCCATACAGTCAGTTGGTATCAAAGTTACTTTCAAGGTAGAAATCAGGCAGTGCTCTGGCAAAACACATTGTCCACCCTTCTACCTGTTTCATTAGGAGTTCCACAGGGATCCATATTAGGTCCTCTACTATTCTCAATTTTTGTTAATGATCTACAGTCAGCCACCTCTGAAACTACCTGTATACAATATGCAGACGAATCTACTTTGATCTGCTCAGCCAACTCCCTCCCAGAACTCCAGTCCCTGACCCAGAAAGCATTTAACTCAGTTGAAAGCTGGTTCTCTAGCAGACATCTACTACTAAATGCTAATAAAACCAAGCTATTACTGTTCTCCCCAACTCATTGCTCCCCTCAGGTCACCTTTAGAATCACATCCAGCAGTGGCACCATAATCTCCCCTGATAGCCAGACCAAACTACTAGGGGTGCTAATTAACAACAACCTGAAATTTGACCTACATGTTAACCAAATAATCAAAAACACCTATAAAAAAACTGGGCTCACTCTACAGAAAGAAAGCCTTCTTAACCTCGTTGGCCAGAACCAACACAGCATGCACCCACCTACTCTCCACACTCCTAATAGCCTCCCCCAGTCTTACTAACCTCTTAAAAATTGAACTAAGTAAGTTAACTGTCTGCTACAACCATATCGCTAGATTTGCTGCAGGGTCTACCTATCGCATACATCACTGTCAAAACTAAAACTACTAAAATGCCTTGAGTTCCCCAACCTACTTCTCTATAATTGGCTTACAACATACCTCCCAACTGTACCGAATTACTCGGTTTTTACTGAGTTTTGGGGTCCAAATAATGGGATGCCACGATTCCCAAGTGGCACCCCTTCATTTCTGATTTTTTTCCAGCTTTATTTTTAAATGCTTTTTCTTTCTCTTTTTCAGCTGACGTCATCACGTATGCGATAATGTCAGCTCTGTCAGCCTGTCGGAATTGAGCTCAAGTGCACACATTTCCGTCTGTCTGCTTCACTGCTTGAAAAGATCTGCCAGCAGGAATGTGAGAGTCAGCTTAAGCTATTTGTGAACGGAATTGTGAACAAGAATGCAAGCATTGCAGAGTTATCAGCTTGCTGCGGAGTTCCTTTTAGTTAGAATGAGCTTCAGCTTAAGGCACTTGTGAACAGAATTTACTTGCATAGTTATCAGTTTGCATTTGTGAATGGAATTAGTTACTTGCTACGGTGTTCCTTTTAGTTAGAATGGTGTTCCTTTTAGTTAGAACAAGCAGAATTAGTTACTTGTAGAGTTATCAGCTTACTACAGAGTTTCTTTTTAGGTAGAACAAGCATGGAATTAGTTACTTGCAGTTGCTATGGAGTTCCTGTTCAGCGGAATTAGTTACTTGCAGAGTTAGTTATCAGCTTGCTACGGAGTAAAGGTATTTTGCTTTTAGTTAGAACAGCTTGGTATTTGTAGTTACATTAGAACAATGGATTTCAGCTCAGCTTCAGGTATTAGAACAACAGATTTCAGCTTCACGTTTATGTGTGTGTGAGAGAGAGAAAATCCCCCCAGGTGAATACACCTGGTGGTTAGAGATAATCAGGCTCAAACCCTATACCTTGGGTACAAGGTAAAAAGAGCCTAAATTCCCTAGCCGCCACCACTTGTGAATTTATGCCTCATATTTTTGTTCTGTTCCTCATTAAGTGGTGGTTTTCAGGATTTTTGTGGCAAAGCACTGTAGGATTGGATTCACTAAATAATGACAGGCATTTGAATTTCAGACTTCATATTCTTCATAAAATAAATGGTAACACAAAACCTTTTATTCTAGCAGTTTTCAAAGTTTATAAGATGAACATTTGGAATTTGTCCCTATTTTGGGGCTGTATTTCCCCATTATTGGCTTTGTCCAGGTTTTTTGTGCTAAGACAATGAGAGCTATGGTGAGAACTGATTTCTGTATTCCCCCATTATTGGCTTTGTCCAGGTTTTTTCTGCTAAGAGGTTGAGAGCTATGGTGAGAAGTGAGAGATGAATTCAGTAAATGATAGCTGTTTAAGTTTCAGTCTTCCTATCTTTCAGGAAACTGCTGATTTGGCATAGTGGTATGCTGCTCTGACTATAGTGCACAGGATCATGGGTTCAAGACTTGGAAGTGAAATGCATGGTGGTAACACAATATTTTATTCTAGCAACTGTCCAGAATTATACAAGCAATGTTTAAAATCTGTCCCTGGTTTTTGGCCTTTTGTCCCCCCTCCCCAAAAAAAAAAAATTGAAAAGTTTGAGAAGCTGTGCAAGATGCCTATGGCTTACACTACTGTCATTATATATATATATATATATATATATATATATATATATATATATATATATATATATATATATAGTGTGTGTGTGTGTGTGTGTGTAAGTAGACTTTTATGATGGAAATGTTTTGAATTCGGCAGTTTTGTCATTATTGGTTCGTGCATTTTGCTTCATTGCCTAATAGAAAAATGTTCAAACAAATTTTAAATTGCACTCTAAGTCTAACAAGTGTGGTGTATTATTCAAAGAATATAATTTAATAAAGTCGGGAAGGTGTATCAAATAACGCATGTATGTTTCTTGTTTTGTGTGCCAGGGGCGTATGATTTGAAAACAGCCCAAAGGTAATCTTTAGCCACCACTGGCCAGATGCATTTTCTTTGGATGTGGTGTGGGTTTCAATGCTGTTTCAATGAATGTGCGTTTCAAGGGCAGAGAAGTTTTAATGCCAAGTCTGTTTTCATTGTGAGACAGTATTGCTTTGTTTAGCAGATATCTGTTAGTGTTTGTGCATTGTGCTATAAAATGTAAACATAAAATCCAAATAATCATTGCAGAAGTAAAGCAGCAGTATGCATGCACACATTAGTGTTTATGGTAAATGGGGCAAAATCGCCAAATAATGGGACATTGGAATGGCTGCAGGGGGACACTGGTGCCATATTTTGGTTGTCTGTTCTTCAGTGTGTGTTTGAAAGTTAGTATCCCATAATTCCATTGGAGTGGGCGGGGTTACATAATTATGTATGCAAATGTTACGTTAATCAGCATACAGATTTGTACCTATTTTTGCATGGGCCTTGTCCAGATTTTTAGAATACTTAACCAACCAGACAGGGTACCGGGAATACAGCCCTTTATAACCCCTCACACCAGTACCAGGCCACTGAGATCAAATGACAAATTAATGATAAAAACCTCTAAGTCCTGCAGTCATGCCGCTGACTCAGTATTCTACAGTTACATAGCAAAAACGTGGAACTCTCTCTAACGAAGTTTAAAATTGCAGCAAAAAATTATTTCACTAACCACTGGATATGCATTTGCTCTAGCCCAGGTTAATCACCCACAGTCTACCTCTCTATGCACTCAGTGCTTTTATTTTTCTTCTCTTCCTCATTTTTTCCCGGCATTTCTTCACAGATAGCATACTACACCATATTCCTTCCTACCCAAAACCAATTCAAATAATTTTCTCCCAGCTTTCTGTCTCCTGTAATCATTGTTTGTATGCATTATACTTTTAACTGTATTTGTTAAAATAATCTTGTATTTCTGGAGCTTTTCTTCCCGGGTCTTTACTGAAAATGGATATGAATCCATTTGGACTGTCCCGATCAACAAATGTAAAATAAATAAAATAAATAATTTTTTTCTGTGACTCATAGCCACTTAAAGTTTCTTCTATTTTTCCAGCCTTTTGTCATTTGACTGTATATATTCCTCCAGAGTCTCACTTAATTGAAGCACTTCTGACTATATTTGATTTAGTCTTCTTCTAAATTACTGCAAACCATCTCCTATATTAAAGCTGATACTTGAACTGATTTTTATTTAGCAGCTGCAAGGTTCTTCCTAGACAAAGCTTATTCTTCTCCTTTTCTGATTGATTTTCTCTTATTGTCTCCAAATGTCTCATTTGCTGGCATCCAGGCAGTGTAAATGCTATCCACAATCTGAAGCTTACATACATTGATAGTATTTATTGGCTTTTTTTCACAGTTAAGACTTTTCACACTTGGAAAAGCTCTAATCAACCTGCTGATCAATGTGCAGCCAATTTGAAAGTCCAAGTTTTAGGGAATGTTTATACATTGTGACAGCCCCACCAGCTTTTTTGTTTGTGTATACATTGTTCCAACCCCAACCAGCATTATTGTTTGCTTTTTTTCCCTGTTTGATAGAATATTAAACCTTTGGGAGAAGAGTCTCTTCCTCTGTTATTTACTGTCGTAACCAAGTTTCTGTTATTGGAAGGATGTCTGGAAAGTGAAAGACTGTTTATGCAGGAATGTCTGGAGGTTTATAAACAGATACTTCTTGCTAAGGTTAACATGGCGGTAAGCTTAGGTGCTGATGAGTGTGCCAACATTGTTTGGTCACCTACTGTAGGTGGTGTGTTAGTATTTTTTGAGCGGTGAATTGGTTCAGGATTAGGATGGGTATCTGTGCTTAGTTTCTGAGTCAGGGAAGATGTAAGAAATAATACAGATGAGGGTTATAATGTAGTGGTTGTGAGTAGTGTTTATGACTAGACTTTGAGAGTTGAAGGAGGATAGGTAATAGGTGTAAAGATGGTGGTGGAAGTATGTACTTTGAATAAATAAAATAAGGGGAAGACTTACAAGCAGGTATATGAATAACCTTGAGTTAGTTACAAAACAAAGACAGGTAAACAGGTAACTTTTTATAGAAGAGAATGCTTTACTAGCAACCTTGGGTGTGCAGGATGCGTACTGAGCTTTTTTTTTAAGACCTTCCCACAGAAAATATTTTTATATTCCAAGTTCCTCATTTTCACTTAGCTTGTCACAGTCCTGTTGATATAGTAATCTAGTGTATTCACAGCCACAAGAGTAAATGCCAAATGCTTATATGCAGCATTTGCACACTCAGGAAACATCATGCTCCCCTATCTGGATAACTGTTAGTAGCTTAAATTCAGGAAATGTTACTTCAGCTTCTGCAGTCATTTGTAACATTGTTTCTTTCATCAAGACTTTCAGTATATTCCAAGAAATTTCACTTTCATTTACAAAGATGCAGATTTTTTTTCCTAGATAGCTGAAAATTCCAAGTTTTGTGAAGGAACTTTCTTCGGTGCCAGCAGTCACAGCAAGTTAATGTCTCAGGCTTGAGGGCTCCATATAATTTTGCATTCTTATGGTTACCCATGTAAGACAACACTTGAGGAAACAGCAGTGAGTTCTGAATGATGTACAAAATCATTCAGAAGGTTATAGACATTGTTTCTGTCCTAAGCTAAGTATGACCAGATTTTGTTTTTTGGCCAAATCCACTGAACCTAAAAAAGAGAATATTACTTGCCTTCTTGCTGCCCTTTAACATATGTCTGATTTCTTGGACTGCCCTATGGAGGGGAGCTCACTTCAAGAATTTCTGAGTAACCTTACTTTTCTGTGCGAAAGTCTTTACAGAGAATACTCTGTGTCAGTGTACATAGCCCCATCATGTCAGCAAACCAGGGGTGGGTAGGGAGTTGAAAGTATGAAATCTTGTCAGTTGTGAAGTTTAGCAGGCCACAGATTGGACACCTATTCATTCCCCATCTCTTTGTAGTATCCCGTTTGGAGACTGTCATGCCTGACAAATCAGGTATGCCCAGCTGGACTTATCCTGTGAAGGAGCTGTCATCAGACAAACACGTCCTTCTGCATTCTGAGGAGACCTTGATGGAAATCTTTATGGGGAAAGGCAGGATCCCCCTTTTATATGCAAGGATTTTGGTATGAAAGTCCAGCCTCTCCTCCCAGAGCTGAGAGTATTCTTTATGGATATCCTGATAAAAGACCCAAAAGGCCTGACTTAGTACTTCCCTCCTCATCCTCCAGGCTGATCACTTCAAAGTAGGTGTTTGTTGGGTCTACCCACTTTGACCACACCCTCCCAGCTTTGCTCTGAACAGTGGATCTGATGTAATTTTCATTCGTTCCTCAACCTGTGGGTTTAGATCTGAACCTTGGATCCAACTCGGCCATTTTTGTATAGCTTAGGATCCAACTCTCAAGCTCCTCCCTTACCCATAATGCCCCTGTTCTCCAGATTACCCCAGATCTCATTTGCCACACTTGGAAGTAGTTGGGAATTCCGCCTCTTGCTTCTCCGTTTGGGCTTTTAAGTGGTTTCATTTTTCAGTGTTATCTTCATTATTATTCGGTATATTCTATTCCTCCTTACCCTTCTATTCACCTTTTTATTATTTTTGTGGTTTCTTTTGAATTTTAAATAACTTTATAACTTCTTGTATTCCTATCCCTCTACCATTTTTGGTAGTTAATTTTTGTTCTAATTTTCTTCTATCTTAATTTAAAAAATAAATAAATAAATGATTTTGTTTTCTTTAAACTTTCCAGTATGGCTGAAAAACCTACCGGTTTAAAAAATGCACTTCCTGTAGGAATAAGAAACCCAACTCTGATGCTCACAGGGAGTGTGCTGTTGCTTATGCCCTAGTTGCTTAGATAGCTTGTGCAATAATTTGTGCAGGTTGTAATTCTCATGTTCTTAAGTGATCACCGAAACAAATTTATTTTGAAGGGCCTTCTTCCCCAGTCTGCTGTTTCTTCTGCTGGATCTTCCAAAGAGTCAGTGGCTCAAACCCCCACTGAGAAATCTGAGGAGCCCAGGGAGCACCGCAGATGCCCTTCTCCCCGGTCTCCCACAAGATCCCATTGGAGTTGGGCTCCCAGATTCTCCCCGGAGCCCAAATCCCCGAGATTAAGCTCTCCTTTTTTCGAGGAGACACTCAAGACACTTTCAACACTTTCACGACCTCCATCCACCTCTTTCTGTATAAGATATTCCCAGAGACCATCTGAAGTGGAGGTGGATAAGATGATGAGGGGATTCCTCAGTTCGCAGATTCAGATGGAGGTTTTGCCTGCTCCATTCACCCACCACATCTGTGAGGCACCAACCTGCCTTTGTTCCTTTAATAACTCCTTCTCCAATCCAATGACAACCAGAGTCAACACACTGGATCCAATGAAATTGTCTTCTTTGACTCTGATGACTTCTTTGATCCAGTCGGTTCCGACTCTATTAGAGCATGATGGGTCCTGGAGCTGAAGCGGTGGCATTGGATCTGAGGGGTTTGCAAAGGTTTCGGAGATGTCATTTCTCCTTGATGCTAGTCAGCTCAGCTCTGACTTCCCCTTCGGATCGGGGAATCCTAGAAGGTCAGGGGTTGTCTGCTCTGAGAGCTTCGGCTCCGGAGGAATTTCCACTGGCCTTTGAGGGTTCCTCTGCATTCGTGGTGATGGAGAGTGTATTCTCCTGGGTGAGAGCTGCATCGACTCTTACCTACTTCAGATCCTACCCCTATCTTAACTTCTGCGCTTGAGCCTGCTCATCCTCCACCTCAGAGGAAGCCAGTCCCCAAGAGCTTCCAACCAGTTGCACCCACGGAGCTCCCTGTCTCTTCTGATACCTCCCTGGAACATCCCATCTTGGAGGCCCCCCACAAGAGAATATGCAAAAGAAGGTACCTGGATCCTCCTCAAGAATCTCTGACAGAGGAAACAGGCTTCAATGAGGGAGAAGGGTCCCCAAGATCTCTACTTGATGATGTCCCCTTTGGAGACATCCTTGAAATCGTATGCCAGAAAGGTGGTTGGTCTACCCAAAGCCCTTCTCAGAGGAGTCTGTGTTTTTGCCTTTGGGTCTGGTCCATCTACATCTTGTGTGACCCCTCCTGTGAATGACCTCATAGACTTTGTCTCCTGCAGGGCTTGTAAGGAGCAGGACACTGCGGAACCCATCCCAAAAAGAGCTGATAAGATTCTCAGTGCCCCTTCAGATAAACCTCACTGAAGAAAAGGTAGCTTGATAGATAACATGGTTGTTGCGGCATCCACTAAAAAGGAGCTGGTCGACCAAAGCTGTAGTGTCTATCCCCCTAACAAGGGAGTCTAGGGCTTTGGACAGGTTTGGGAAGTGGCTGTATGCATCAGCGGCTTTCGCATTGCTGTGTCTGAATTACTTGGCTCATTTTACCAGGTTACAGAGGGACTTACTAAAGGAACTCTCTAATGCTATCCCAGGATACATGTCTCAAGAGGAATAGAAAACCTTTTCTTCTAGGATGGCCACCCTACAATCGATCTGAAATGTGTCCATGAGGCTAGTCTCACATACAGAAGGTATCTCAAGGGCCGCCGGTTCAGACATGCCTGGATGTGACTTTGTGGAACCATTCAAGGTGGCATTCATCAATACACCATTTGATGAATCATCACTTTTTAGCTTAACTGTGAAAGACGCGCTCTTCCACTTTGAAAAGGACAGAAGGACCTTGTCTGCTGTCAGAATCTGATTTTCCACCCTACAAAGGCCTTTTTCTAGGAACCAACATGGAGGTAAGAAATTGTGATTCAGAAAATCTCAAGGGCCATTCCAGGATTCACAAGGAGATTTTTTTCCCCTACAGGCAGAGGGGGAAATAATTATAATGGTAGACACCACCCACATGGCAGAGGAGGTGAGCAGAACTGAGGATCCATAGATTCTTTCTCAGACAGAACCTTTCAGCACTCCTGAGCACTTGCCTGACTGTTCCTCTCTGGAGGCAGTCAGAGGACGCCCATCTATGCACCAGAATTCCTGGATAGCCATTACAAATGACCATTGGGTGCAAAGAATCACATATCCAGAGGATATTACATTCCACTTTTCAAAACTCCCAAACCAAAGAAAAATCTCCCATATGTTCCACCCAATCAGAGGGAGTCAGCAGCCTTAGAAATTACAAATCTGCTAGAAAAAAGGTTCATCCAGAAGGTTCAGTAGACCAGATAGGATCCGGAATTTACTCAGTGTTCATTTTAGTGCCAGAAAAGACCAGAGACCTGAGCCCAATCGTAGATCTGACATCCCTGAACAAGTCTGTAAAGAACTTGAAATTTTGGATAGTCAGTGTACACTATATTCTACCCTTTCTCCAGAGAGACCACTGGATGTGCTCTATAGACTCAAGATGCGTACTACCACGTCAGAATGGACAGGCGCTCCTGAAGGTTTCTCTGCATCTATCTGGGAGCCAGTCATTACCAGTTCGGAGCTCTGCCCTTTGGTTATACCAAAGCCCCCAGGGTGTTCACCAAATGTATAGCAGTAGTAGAAGCTCACTTGAGACTGCTCGGATTCAAAGTGTTTCCTTATGTGCACGAATGGCTGTTGACCGTGTCAACAAGGCATCTACTCATACAAGCCGTTAATTATCTGCTTCATCTAGTGAACTCATTGGGGATTACTATAAACACACACAAGTCTCAACTTCGCCCATTCCAAGTGATAGGCTTTATAGGTGTGTGTCTGGACGCATGCAGTTGTCTAGCCTTCCTACCTTAGAACAGAATTGTGACATTAAGGTTGCATATCAAACAAATTCAAACCATTCCTTCACCACCAGCGGAATTAGTTCTCAAAGCACTGGGCTTGATGGCTGCCTCTATAATGTTGAGTCCAACAGCTCACCTTCACATGAGAATTCTGAAATGGACTCTAGCAGTATAGTGATCATTACGTGGATACTGTCTTGAGTATGTAAAGACTCCCTATCATGGTGGCTTTAGTCGAGAGACCTCAAGAAAGGGCATCCATTTATTCTTCCTCCCCGAATGCCACGTTTTCCGCAGATGCATAGCCATTTGTGGGGGGCGGGCCTTACTTGGGACAAAATGTTCAAGGCACATGTTTGAGACAGGAGACCTCTCTGCATATCAGTGTTCTAGAGGGGAGAGCGGTGCTTCTAGTGTTGCAGACCTTACAGAGCTTTCTTCATCTAGGGATTATTGCTATACACATGGACATCTTGTCAGTAGTATCGTGTATTAATAAACGGGGCAGAACTAGATCTTACCCCCTTTGTCAAGAAGCAGTGAGAATTTGGCAGTGAGCGACCTCCTCTAACCACTTTATAGTAGCAGTGCACGTACTGGGGATATCCAACATTCTAGTGGACAGGCTAAGCACAACTATTCTGACACCTCATGAGTGGTCTCTAAATCAGTCTGTTACAAACAAGATATTCCACAGATGGGGTCTGCCTTACTGTGACCTCTTTGCATGCCCGACCAACAACAAATGCAGCAGGTTCTTTGCCCTAATCCCTCCTCAGGGAAAGTCAGAGAGAGGCACTCTAGTCCATGGTGGCCCTCCGGTTTCCTTTATTCTTACATCCCCAAATTTCTTCAGAACTCTTCAGAAAGTGCAAAGGTTGAAGAGCAAAGTAATCCTCATTGCCCCCTTTTGGCATCGACAGGTCTGTTTTTCCTTTCTTGGATCTCATCTGATATGTCCTCCCTGGGCCCAAATCCAGATCTACTATTTTGTACATCAGGATAAACTCACCCAGATCTAACATGCCTCAAACTGACCACCTGGTTTCTCCACTTCGATGATGGTAGACATTCCAGGCTTTCCTCTCCAGTTAGGAAAATCTTGGTGTGCTCACATAAGGCTTCCACAAGAAAAATTTAAAAAAGCAAATAGAAAAGGTTCTCTGTTTGGGCTCATAATATATTTTTAGATCCTATTACCGCTCCAGTACCAGCAATTCTTGATTTCCTTGCCTCAGTCTTTCAGGATGAAGCAAGATATTCCACTGTCAAAGTTCAGTTGGCAGCCATATCCAATTATCATGTAGGCAAAAACTTTCTTCCTTAGTTTCTTCCAAATTGTGCAGAGCCTTTCAGAGAGGTACCTTTTTACTTAGGCCTCCAGTCAAAGATCCCACTCTCAGTGGGATCTCACTGTGGTCCTTCAAGCCTTAGTTCACTCACCCTTCAAACCTTCTGCCAAAGTGAACCTTAAATTCTTATCTTGGAAAACTGCATTTTGGTGGCTATAACCTCAGCTAGAAGAATTTTGGAATTACAGGCACTTTCTTCCATACCACTTTACTTAATTTTTCACAAAGAAAGAGTTACTTTACATACAAATCCACCCTTTTTACCAAAAGTTGCTTTTGAACACAATATCAACCAAGTTATCAATCTTCCAATATTCTTTCCTAACTTTCAGAACTAGGGCAATATACTGTTCACCTTCTTGATGTGCATAGACAACTGTGATTTGTCTGGACAGGACTAAAACTTTCAGGAAATCTGACCAATTATTTGTTTCCTTTTCCAAAGTGAAGCCAAGATGACTGCAGCTAAATGGCTAACAGATCGCATTTCTTATGTTTACATTGCTAAAGGTATTACCCAACCTACCTGCGTTTAAGAACATTCTACTAGATCTATGTCCATCTCAGCAGCTGTTTGGTCTAAAGTATCCATTGATGATATTTGTCCAGTTGGTTCCTGGTCATATATTAATACTTTTGTTACACATTACAAATTAGAAATTATATCTAGAAATAGAGCATCCTTTGGTTCTGCAGTGCTCCGTAATATCCTTCCATAAGGGCTTTCCAGGATCAGTGTAACTGGGGACTCTGTTCCACAGATTGAGGAATGAATGAAAATGACAACATCAGATAAAGTTACTCACCGTAATGTTTTATCTGTGTTGTCCATTTTCGTTCTTCCTTAACCTTCCCCTCCTTCCATCCCCATGTGCCTTCTGGGAAGATTTACAAAGGTGTTTCAGGAACCACTGTTCCTTTTGAGCTCCTGATTTTATGTTTTCTGTCTCATGATAAATTCTTTTATATACATATACGTATACGTATTATACATATTCAGCTGCAGCAAACTCGATCTGAGGTAATCTGGAGGACGGGGGCATTATGGGTAAGGGAGGAGCTTGAGAGATAGATCCTAAGCATTACAAAGTGGCCGAGTCGGATCCGAGGTTTGCATCTGAACCCTTAGGTTGAAGAAGAATGAAAATGGACAACACAGATGGAATGTTATGGTGAGTACATAACTTCTTTTTCAACCTGGTCCAAAGCTTCTTGAAAGCTTTATAGGCTCTGCAGCCAGGCACTGAACCATCAGTGTCGGGCGTCTCCTATTTTGAAAGAAGAAGGATCACTGTCTATTCAGGTCTGAGAAATCAAAGGAAAGTGGAGGTGAAGAACTGATTCACACCTCCTGATTCACGAAGGTCACGATCTCCTCTTTTTTTCCCATGTTGCATAAAGGATTAGACCCAACAAATCACTTTAGCTAACAGAGCTAAGTGACACTCTCTCTGATGCCCTCCCTGTGGAAGGAATGAAGCCTTGTTGAAATTTCACATAGTTTCAGCTATATAGGCAAATAGATGAGTGTTCAAGAACTTGTGGACCATCTACCTACTTAATTGAATAAACTACTTGAAACTTCAACAAGGTGTCTTTATGTCTCCTGCAGGGAAAGCTTCAGAGAGAGAGAGAAAGTCCCCTAGATCTAGCTAAACGTTTTCTATCTAGACTAATCCTTTATACTCTTCTTCTTGTTAGTCCTGTCACCCTCTGAGTCACAGAAGGGAAACCAGACCTGACTCAAGCTTTCTGGATTACCTTTCCTTCCTATGTTAAGAAATATTTTTCAGAGAGATACTCATCAGGATGAAGGATTTCTTCATTGACAAGGCAACTTTCTGAGACCCAAAACAGATATTTTAACTTTCTGGGCCTGGATGTACTAAAACCAGTGGCTGATCATCCTATGTTATGAGCCTGGCAGAATCCTTTTGTAGCAGCCTCTCAGACCTCTGGACTTTAAAAAAAAAACATATAGATTTTACAGGTTGCAAGGCTTCCACAAATATCAATATTGGAGGCATGTCGTAGATTGTGCAGTAGGGTTCATGGATCCAAAGCAACAATCAAAATTGGTTCCTACTCCTAGCATTCTTCCCAGTGACAGGGAAAGGGCATTGGAGAGGTTTTGGAAGAAAATTGATACCTGCTGATAGAGAATAAACCATTTTTTTAAATATTACCAAGACTGATAGTTGTAATTTATTATTAGAATTATTGTACTACTATTGTTAATAACATTGTGCATGCTGTTAGGCATTACTTGCATGGTGTCATTGTGTGCTGATTGCATTTTTTTATATTTTTTTTTTGTGTATTGCTGTGTGTTAACTTTGCACGTTTGCTAATGTACAGTGTATCAGTGTATAAGACACTGGAAAATGGTTATGCTATTTAAAGAACTTGTTCTCCTAGTGGAGGGGACAGGACCCACATGGCTGCCTCCTGTACTTGTATCTGCTTCCTTCTCAGAACAGAATGAATGCAGATAAAAGGGTGCCTTCAAAGGGAATTGACTTCAAAGTTAGACTTGCAAACTGGACACTATTTTGCTCTTTTACAGTTGTCGCCTCACAGTAAGACGCTGACCGGTTCG
This sequence comes from Protopterus annectens, assembly GCF_019279795.1. Taxonomy (NCBI): domain Eukaryota; kingdom Metazoa; phylum Chordata; order Ceratodontiformes; family Protopteridae; genus Protopterus; species Protopterus annectens. Next base: position 541,445,665 of record NC_056731.1, read on the forward strand.
ACTCTCAGCTAGAGCGTCTTCTGTGTGGAGACATGCGTGAATGGGCGTACCTTCATTGAAGGTTGTGCGTTAGGGCTGGCAACTCGGCACGTAAAAATCATTAGAGGACCGGAGTTCCGCTGTGGCGACCCCTAACCGGGAAAAGCCGAAAGACACAACAACAACATTAAAGCATCAAGAGGATTCAAAAGGGTAATACAAATCATAGGATACAAAAGAAATCTTGATATTTGTAAACCAACTCTTCTCTCTTCAAAAATAATTTTTTTGACAAACAGCAATAAACTTGGACAGAAAACAGAGCTATGCTCCAAAAGCCTATCACTGAAAATGAGTTGGAATAACAACTGGAATCAGTCTACAGCAGAGAAAACAAAAAAATCCAAAGTCTTTTCTTCATTTTTTTTCAAGAGCCATAACTACAGAGACTTACTTGGGCAGTCGGACAGTCATTCGGTCTTCTTTTTTTCAGTCAGTGAGTTCACTTTTCCATTCTTAAGTATCTTGAGCAGTTCAAATAATCTCATTTGAATTGCCTATCCAACTATAAAGAACTCTTCTACAGATGATTTTTGAAAAAAGCTTGTCTTGGACGTATGACAAGATGTTTGTGCAGCCTACATTTTTCAAAGGAATGAGAACTGTGATATTTCATCTTGCTGTCATCAGGGCCTCTGGCCATTTGCAGAGAGTGACCCATTTCAATGAGGAAGGTGGAAATTTGCCTTAAAAGGTAGCCAACCAAGTCTACTTGCAGCCAAATTGGACTTCTGCCTAATGAGGGGTCATTGTTGATATTCAAGGAGTTATTTCAGTTTTCTGGATTCCCCTGAGAATAGGCACAGAAATCAGAACTGTTTTTATGTTGCTGATTGAGGACCAGAGGCCCTTGGAAAGATTCTGTCAGCAAAGGACTTTTTGAATGAAAAAGAAACTTCTTTTCAGCTTACAAATAATGTTTGATCTTCAGGACTTTGAGCTACTTTGAGCTACTAAACTAATGGAAGTGGGTTTTTTTTCTAACTTTTTAATGCTATATAGCAGTTTTGCCTAATGCTTTGTCATTCCAGTACTAATGTTCAGTGTTGTAATAAATGCTATTTTTATGCAGACTTGATATGATGCATGTTAATGGTTTTAATTCTTAGTGTAATTTAAGCCTTGAGCAATAGGTTTGGAAAGGGAGAAGGAAATGATGAGTCAGTTTGTTTTCACCAAGAGATAAATGTACAGATGACAAGATAAATATTGTATTCCTACCCTTTTGTTCTGACAGAAAAATGGGTGCTTGGCCAGGATAATAAGCTAATTAAAACAGCCAAAAAGATTTGAAATTAATAAATAGAAAATTGTACACAAACCTGGTAAATCTACAGAAACAAAGCTGGTCTCTGATTTATGAAATTAACTGGGCTTTTTTTGCTGAAATATTATAGCACCTGTGATGCTTTGTCTTGGACTGTCTTGTTGCTGCTGAGTTTTGTTAGATACCATGGATAACATTTCAGTAATTGTAGAGATAGTCGAAGAAAAAGCAAGCCAATAGTCTACATGTATTTCATCAAGGTGTTCAGAGCCAGAGGCCTTATTGGTCTCCACAATGGGAAAATACAAATGACACTGGTATTATAATTAAATTTGTATATTCATTTTGCTATGCATCCTCCATAGAATGCAGAGAAAATAGAAAGAGAAGTAAGTTGAGATGCAGAGAAATCCATGTCCCTAAGGGTCCATGACTTTACAAGTATGGCTCGGACACCAGGATGAAATGTGTAGAGGATGTCTCATCTAGAGATGTGTTATTAGCATAGGTCAGAGATTAGGAATAATGCTTGATTAGAAATGAACTTCTTTTGTGAATTGTACAGAGTAATTTGGATTTTTTAGAGAGCTTGCAGTCTGAATTTGAAGAAAAGAGGCAGAGAGAACTAGAGCATGGAATACAACAGAGGGAAAAGTTCATAGATTAGTACTAGGCTAACTGCCCTTGTGGGCCATATTAAGCCTAGCCAGTTAACCTGAATCCTGTAATTAAATCAAAAGGTACTTCAACACAGTATTAGTTTAAGGGTGTGTACACTTATGCAACCAGCATATTGTACGTTCTTTATTTTTTATATTTTTTTCCCCTAACAGATTTGTTTGTTTTTCAATTGAATTGTACAGGTTATAGGTCACATTAAAGGTGGGAGAAGTTTTGAAATTATTTATTGTGGTCTCATTTTTTATATCACAAAAACCTGGCATTTTAACAGGGGTGTGTAAACTTTTTATATCCACTGTATAATGTTCTTCGTATTACAATCTACGTATGTCCTTAGCTGATATGATTGGCCTGTGATAGGATGTGTACAACAATTACTGATGTTCTTCATTCCACATTGCTGCAGTCCTAACTATTGGGTAGTCCGCTGTCAAAGTTTCTGAAGTCAGAGTTTAATATTTTGTTTTTCTTGCCTCAGTATTTAACGGATGTCAGAAAAAGTGAATAACTGTATTTCTTGTGGGAAACAGATACCTCATAGGGATTACCATACTTTGTGTATACCTTGTTTCGTTGTTGGATGCGGCTCTTGTGCTAGATTTAACAAGCACTATTAAGAGAAGGTTAGACTGTGCAGGTTAGTTTTTGGGAAGCGTTGTAATTATAAAATGCCGGATGCTCGGACAAAGCAGCAAAGCCTAGAGTGGAGGAACCGACAGTCCGGACATCGGTTCTTTAGAAGGCTCAGTGGAGCGGAGGTTTTGCCAGGAGTTTCTTTGGAGTCTCAGGGAGAGACTTTACTGTTACAGGATGTGTCCTCTCAGGAAGTAGGCCAGGCTGAAGGGGCTTCTCAGGTGGCTGTTCTTCCCCCTCCCTTCTGTTTCCAAGGCTTCTTTAAGAGGCAGGCCTAGTTTAGCTTCAGTGTGGGTTTCTCCGAGTGTGTCAGGGTCTTTGCCTAAGAAGCATATGCTAAAAATGGCAGAGGATTTGATTACTATGATTAGAGGTTCTATGCCTCCTGATAAGAGGCCTAGGGTGGAACCTGAGTTTGAGAGTTTTGAGCAATGGGAGGGCAGGAGTATCCTCCTTATTCTGATTCTGATGTGGATGATTCTACTCCTTCAGCTTCACCTCCTGAGGATTTTTCATTTTCAGAGACTCTGCATTCCATGAGGGAGCATTTTAAATGGGAAGGCCAAGATTTCTCTGATTCAGGAAGAGGCTTAGGGAATTCTTGTTTTTACCCCAGCATAGGCCTTTAGCTATACCTCCTGTTCTGAATGTGGTAGAAGATGTTTTTGCAGAGGCTTCCCTGAATCCTGATTCTTTGCCTCCTGCCCCAGTTAAACCGGATAGGTACTATAGGGTGCCTGAGGCTCATAAGTATCTTTTAAGAGTCCTAGGGCAGACCGAAACTCTCTCAGGGGCCTAAAGTTGTGAAGGCTTCTGTTGTTAAAAATCCTGTTCCCCTGATAAAGAGGCAAGGGCTTTGGATAGATGGGGAAAGAAAGTGTATACTTCTTCCACTTTAGCCATGAGGCGTTGAATTGTCAGTTTCACATGTTAAAATATCAGAATTATCTCCTTTCACAATTGAAGTCTAAGGTGGATGCTCTGGCTGAAGGTATTGAGTGTAAAGAGTTGCAGGATTTAGTTCATGTGTCTGAACAGGTGGGTAAGCATTCCTTGCAGTGTGGTTTTGATGCTGTGCAGGCCTCTGGCTGCCACTGGTTCTGTTCTTCCAGGCACGCCTGGTTGAGAGATCAGAATTTAGCTGAGCATGTTAAGACAAGGATTTTGGATGCTCCTTTACAGTCTGATGTGTTGTTTGGTTCGCCTGTGGAAGCAGTTTTAAAGAAAATGGAGGACAAGGCTAAGTCTATGCAAACTGTTAAGGATTTTTGCAGGTGCAGCCTCCAAAGTTTAGTAGAAATTGGCCTACTAAGGGATGGACATATCCTGCTTATGATTCCCAGTCTAGGGGTAGGTCTAGGCGTGGTAGGGGCAGAGCTCAAGGTTCTTTTAGGCCTAGAACAGGGAGTTCACCTGCTCAGACTTCTGGTGAGGGCAGGGGTCAGTCCTTTCGTAAACAGACCCAATGACCTGCCTTTTCAGCTGCCAGTACATTCTCGCCTGGCAGCACCTTTGGGAGGAAGGCTGTCTCTTTTCAAAGAAAATTGGGATTTAATTACCCAAGACAGATGGGTTCTGGATATCATTCACCACGGTTACAGGTTTTATTTCCATACCTTGCCTCCTTTCAAAGGCATGCCAGACATTCCTCCTCTACAAAGACAAGAGGCTTACAAGCAAATTTCTCTGTTGCTCCAAATAGGGGCCATTCAGCCAGTTCCTGTGCCAGAAAGGGGCCTAGGATTTTATTCTCGCCTGTTCCTAGTACCAAGAAGGGGAACACGTGGAGACCAATTTTGGATTTATCTATCCTCAACACTTATCTGGACATTCCCAAGTTCAAAATGTTGACGTTACAACAGCTTTTACCTCTGCTGGGCAAAGATCACTGGATGGTAACTTTAGATATCAAGGAAGCTTACCTTCATGTGCCTATCAGACTAAGTTGCAGGAAGTATCTGCAGCTGGAAATTCTCATTATCAGTTCTCTGCATTGCCCTTTGGCTTATCTACAGAGTATTCACAAAGGTTCTGGCTCCAGTGATAGCTTACTTCAGACTAAAAGGAATCCAAATCTATCCTTACTTGGACGACTGCCTGATTCTGGCTCAAGAAAAGGAAGACCTTTACAGCATTTGGAATATGTGATAGCAGTGCTAAGATGCCTAGGGTATTCTGTGAACGAAATAAAGTCCAGTCTAGTACCCTCTCAAGACATGTGCTTTCTGGGTGTGAGACTGAATACAGCAGCCCAGATGGCCTTTAACCCCGGACAAACAAAAGAATCTTTCCAGTTACTTCCATCACCTATCTCTTCAGTCCGGGCTGACTGCAAGGACAGTCCTTCAAGCCTTAGGGTTCATGGCATCTTGTATTCTGGTGCTTCCCAATGCCAAACTGCATATGAGGAAGCTGCAATGGTATCTCAAAATGTATGGACACAGCACTGCCAGGAATTGGACACTGTCATTCAAATAATACCTTGCATTCAAAAGGAATTTTTGTGGTGGGCTCAGGAATGTCACCTAAACAAGGGACTCTCTGTGACCCGGCCAGAGTCAGATTCTAACGACAGATGCCTCAGACATTGCTTGGGGAGCTCATCTAAATGGAAAGTGGATACAAGACAAGTGGCCTGCCAGACTACAGCATCTACATATCAACATGAAAGAGATGTTAGCAGTCCAGTTTGCATTAATGGCTTTCAAGAAGTTACTTCTTCCAGGGCAGGTGTTGATTCTAACAGACAACACAACTGTCATGTGGTACATCAACAAACAGCAGGCAAGCAATGATTTTATGGGAGACTGCGCTCAGCTTGCAACTAACTCTTCAGGCAAGGTTTCTGCCAGGAGCACAGAACTCCTTAGCAGATGTGTTAAGCAGACAAATCATGGATCCCCACAGTGGAAACTGGATCTTCATGTATTTCACAAATTGACAGTGTCATGGGAACTCAGACATAGATCTGTTTCGCTTCTCCACTAAACCACCAGCTGCCAAAGTTTTGCACAAAGAGGTTTCATCACACAGCTTGGAAAGTGGATGCTCTTTCTTTCAGTTGGAAAAATCTTCATGTGTATGCCTTTCCACCTCTGCCTCTTCTCCCAAAGGTGCTCCTAAAGGTCAGACAAGACAAGCCAAGGATGATTTTAATAGCTCCAGATTGGCCTCGGCAACACTGGTACCCATTACTGAGGAGTCTGGTAAGGAAACCTCCATGGCCTTTACCTTTGATTCCACACCTGTTGTCTCAGAGGGACGGTCACCTGCTCAATGTCAAGCTCCACTCTCTTCATCTAACAGCCTGGCATATTCTGTTTTGAAACACAGCAGGTCTCAACTTCCTCAACAAGTTTTAAATGTGATTATGGAAGCCAGAAGACCTAGTACAAGGAAGGTGTACTCAGAAAAATGGAAGTGGAGTGCAGCAAACAATTTGGAGATTTCTGAGCCTAATTTGAGTGTGGCTCTTCAATATCTTACTGAGTTATTGGACAAAGGTTTGTCTTTCTCTTCCATTAAGATTCATGCTGCAGCAATTTCAGCTCACTATGATTGTGATCCACCATTGTTTTCGCATCCTTTGTTCAAGCAATTTCTTAGAGGGAGCTCCTACTCCTGCTTGGGATCTCAATTTTGTGTTGGAGAAACTTACTCTACTGCTGACTTGAAATACTTGTCATGGAAGACTGCTTTTTGTTGGCCATTACTTCTGCAAGAAGGGTTTCTGAGTTGCAGGCCCTACTAATCCTTCCTTTATGCCTAAGGTGGTTTCTAGTGTGGCTTTAAACCAAACTATTCATTTGCCTACTTTTTATGCAGATCCCCAAAATAAAGGGGAAAAGATTTTGCACACTTTAGATGTACACAGCAGTCTCAGCAGTTGTTTGTTTCTTTTGCTTCAAGCCTGTGTCAAAACAAACTATTTCTAGGTGGATTGGGTTTTGCATTTCATTTTGTTATTCACATCATGGCAAGGAGATTCCAGCTGGGATTAGGCCTCATTCCACTAGGGCTACTGCCACTTCAACAGCATTTCTAAGGGGTGGCAACTAAGGATATTTTGGAGGCAGCTACTTGGAGTTCAGTGCATACTTTCTCTAAGCATTATCACCTTCCTCTCTACTCTAAGTCTAGGGCTGGTTTGCACAGCTGCGCTATTTTGCAAGGCATGTTGTCAGCTCCTGTTTCCTTATGATTTGCCAGCCTCCCTTACCTCTGCTTTGGGATTCTACCCAATAGTTAGGACTGCAGCAATGTGGAATGAAGAACATAGTACAGTTTTGTACCTACCATAAATGTAGATGTTTCCTTCCCTCTGTGTTTAGGGGTGGTTGTGTAGGTGAGGTTATATTCTGGTACTTTTGTATATATTGTACATATTTTTGGTGCAGGTATGTTTGGAGTTTTTGGTATTGGCCTTGTCTTTTAGGGTCTTCTGACATCTGGGGCAAGAAAAGTACCCTGCATTACTGAGTCAGTCCTCGCGCCTTGACCACCGCCAGCCATATACTTTGGTATTGACTGGACAGCGGACTACCCAATAGTTAGGACTGCAGCAATGTGGATCCTCGAACATCTACATTTATGGTAGGTACAAAACTGTACTGTATTTATACAAGGACACTCCTTGCACTTCTTGCAAGAAAAAGTACCAATTCTTCCAGTCAGTAGATGAGATCCATGACCTTCTTTATGACATAGAAGTATTTTCAGATTCATCTTCTTCTTGAAAGTAAACCTAGGGTTATCACCTACTATATGTCTGAAATTGTCATCCATTGTTAAAATCTTCCAGTGCTTCTTGATTATCTCACAGACAGCTGAGATGTCATTACTATATGTAAGCAAGCATTTCAGAGCACCTGTTTCCATCTGATGTTCATTCAGTCCTGTTCTGCCTTCTGGACCTCACTGAAAAATAAGGTCTTCCGCTAGTTCTTCTCTGACCCTTCACTTGCAGCACTTCCCACTGAATCTCAGACTCCTTGTATCCACGAGCTAATAGATCTTTCACAGGTTGTCCAGATTCATATTCATATATATAGTCGTCCATACAGAGCCTTGATATTCGCAAAAGTTGACCATTATTCACATGTGGATAGAGATGTGTGTGATACATACTCTTCGTATGTAGGAGATGATTTATCCACGCTGGATAGCTGATCTACTAGTGGATAGAAACCCTGGACTTAATGGTATTATTCCCTTGAAACCAATACTAAAGGGAGAAAGCTTTGGAGGTAGCATTTGATTGGCTGACTCTAACTGTAATTCAATAGGATATGAAGAAGGCATAATATAGCTGACAGCGCTTATCGTGTTTCAGCCTGATTGCCTTTATTATTTATTTTTTTTAGCTTTTTACCTACATTATGAGTTATTTTATTAGAATAAATCCCTCTCCGTGGTGGTCTCTCTGTTTATGTTTTACGGAATTGGTTTAGAAACAGGGTCCACTACCTAGGATATGAAATTGGACTAGATGTGCTACCCCCTCTAAACAAAATACAGGCTATCCAATGTATCGGTGGTCCTAAAAATCATACGGAACTAAGAAGCTTTCCAAGTGTCTGCATTTATGTTAGATAGTTGATTCAGGATTATGCAAAGGTGACATATCCTCTCACCAAACTGCTGAAAAAGTCAAAATACTGCTGAAATACTGCTGTTAAAAATCCATGCAAACATTAAAGGATAACTTAAATTAGGCCCCATTCTTGGTACTTCAACAGATGGACAAATATTCCTATTTAGAATCGGTGTGTATACTGACTGCAGCAGTACTGTCCTATTTCAAAAACTTGATTCTTATCATATTATGAAGCTAAGAAGCCACTATGTGAGGTATAAAAAAGGTCCATATGTGTAGAAAGCCTCTCTATTCTAGTGTATGGGCAGTACAAAACTGTATTTTTTGCAAAACGTTTGTGGTACAGACATGACAACAGCCCATTGTCCATGGGGGAAGCCAAAAACTTATGGAAGGTAATGTGTTTAGTAACCGAATTGTGGCCTTGACTTTAGTTGACCAGGAATAAAATTTAGAAATGAAATATGCCAAAAATCAAAATAGCCCCATTGTCCAGGGATTGTCAGATCTTTAAAGGAATGACTGGCCAGAGTCTATAGAGCATAGACAATCAGCTTAGCAGGAACTGGCATTACACTTTGCTAGACAGAAAAGCAGACACTAACTTTTTGCTGAAAATGTATCAAAAGCCTTCCTAAAGCATATGTTGATGGCTGCTTTTTAAACTAGGATGGAAACAGGTACTGTGACTTGGGGATAGTGTGGCATGAAGATAAGCTATGCCCTCCTGTCAGGTGTTAACTTGTGCACAAACCTACCCAGTATGTTGAATTAGCAGTATATGTTTATCTGTATAAACAGCAGTCCAGTTCAGTTTGCAAGAAATTGTAATATGTACAGACTCTGATTATACTAGATATACCTTTCCCAACTAACAAACTAAAACAATGAGTATAAAGGTCACACGGGAAAACCAGCTGGTTAAAAACATAAAAAGAAAAATGTCAGCTGAAACACCTGATATCCTTAAGGGGTAATTTGCATACATCCCATGTTGCCTCTGATACAAAAGGTTTAAGGTATCACACAGTGGAAAGTCTAGCTTTGCTAGATTTTTCTTTTTGTGTTTTTTAACCAGTTGGTTTTCCTGTATGACCTTTGTACTCATTGTTTTAGTTTGTTAGTTGGGATATTTTGTAGACTCACTAATATTTATGGATATCAGTTGGGTACAACCCTGTGTTTCCATAAGCAAAACATTCCTCTTATGGTGTGCTGATGATGCCATAAGAAGGCAAAAACATGCATGTCCCCAGTTAGAGGGGTTTGGCGTTATTGGTCTGAAATTGTCCATAAATAGACTTAAAGGTAAAAGTGAAAGAAAATGTCATGGATATTCAGAATTGCCATTTAGCTGAAACACCTGAGATACAAGAGGTTTAAGGTATCACACAGTGGAAAGTCTAGCTTTGCTAGATTTTTCTTTTTGTGTATTAGAGGGAATTGCAAATCTGGCACATACCACCACTGCCCATGAGTGATTCTTTGATTCTTGTAAGGGACCATTTAAAAGAAACCTTTGCACAGAGTAATTTAGAAAAGTGTGTGCAGGCCTTCAAGACCAATTATGACAGGCCAGCCCAGGGAATGCGAAATACATGACAAGGTATTTTATTTTAACTGCAGAATGCAAAAGCCACAAAATTTTTACCTGGAGAAGCTTTACTTGCGTTCATGTTAATCAGTAGCAGCCTTTCTAGGAATGCAAACAGGGTTGTCCTCCCCAGAAGATGAATAGAAAATCCTGGAAGGGGTAAAAGGAGAGACTGAACAACTTCATAATAAAAGTGCTATGTATATGACTGCTACATGCCCAAAAGAAAAAGTAATTTTAACTTTACTTGGATTTTTTCGTCTCTTCTTCAGTGCAGATGTACCACCACAGGCATCTGCATTCAATGAGGGAAGATTGTAAAAAAAATAAATCATTTGATTATAATTAATTATATTACAAATATTAGTAGTCCTGATTTTAATTGCATTATATTGATATTATTGCTACTGGTGTTATTGATTGTGAAAGCTTAAGTGCACCTTCTTTTTGAGCTGTACATCAGATCTAAGACATACACATTAGATCACATGCTTGTACTTAAGGAATATATGGAATGAAAATCCTCTGGAATTTTTTACCACCAGTCGGTAAAGAGTTTTGGTCTGTCAGCTATGCAAACATATCCATTTACTCTTGCAAGGGACAGCTAAGTATACCACTGGGGACTCTCTCTCTAATTTTGCCACAGGCATTTTTGTGAAGAGGTAGCACAATGAACCACTGAATTAGTAATAATATTTCTCCTAATATGAGAGCAATGTGCAGTGATATGTTTTATAAATTTTCTGTTACTCATTATTACATAAACAGCTGTACATTTATTTCATTTAGCTAAGTAAATTATATGATCTGAAGTAGTTAACTTCATTTGTCCATCAACCTATGGGTTATCAGATCCGAGCCGGCAGCTTCCAACAGCTAAACATAATCCCCTGCTATCCTTTCCTGACCTCAGATCTAGTTTGCCACGGTTCTCTCAGCAGCTTGATCGAGCTTCCAAGAGTGGTGGTTGTCGAATTTGTGAGAAAAAAATCTCCTTTTTCTTAGTTTAAACAGATTTTGTGTGTGTGTGTGTGTGTGTGTGTGTGTGTGTGTGTGTGTGTGTGTGTGTGTGTGTGTGTGTGTGTGTGTGTGTGTGATTAATATAGTTCCCCTGTAGCTTTAACGTTTTCTTACCTGGTGTTTAGTTATCTTTTTTTAGTGTTTAGTTATCTTTTTTTAGTGTTATTCCCTCCCCCTCGTGTGCGCATTAGGGTGTGTGGTTTTGGGGCCTAGCGTGTGTGTTGTTGTTTTGTAGGTAAGGCGTGCACTATTTGCGCAGCGTTCATCCCCAGGGTCCTCAAGGACCGGAGGTCGAAGCTGATTCTGGCGGGACTTCTGCCCCCGGACCCAGCTTCGTCCTCCGGTCCCTCCTTGGCACCTGCCGTGGCTGCAGCAGCGCCATTTGCTATTCCCCTTCCTCTGGCCGGGACTCAACCTCCCACCTTGGGCCAGGAGGAGAAGGAAGCTAGAAAGGAGAAATGCAGAGAAAAACACAAGCGGCGGGCCGAAGCTTCTGCATCGGCCCTGCCAGCCAAATGGGTTTCTCCTCCCAGGGCCTCCGAGTCTTCTCCTTCCCGGCTCCGTTCACCCCGCTTTTCGCCGGGGCCGGAGAAGGAGGAGACCCTGTTGCCTTCGAGGTCATCGAGGCGGCACTCCCGGCCCGCCTCAGTGGCCTCATCAAGGTCTACCCGGAGTTTGTCCGATGCAGACTTGGACCGGATGATGCGTAGGTTCCTCCAGGCCCAGCTGCAGATGGGAGTGCTCCTGTCCCCCCCCTCTGGGGGGAGCTCGACCCCCTTTTTTGCCCCGATCGCTCCTTCTCCGACCCACTACCGGGGTTCAGAGCCTTTGGAGCCAGGTAGCGTTGGAGCTGGGGGACTGTCGGCGCCGATAGCATCGGGTACTTCGGCGCCGATGGCACCTTCGTGTCTGTCGGGTTACTTTTCTTCGGATCCGAGCTCTCGGAGCCGAGAGCTGAGCTTCGGATCTGGAGGTGTCAGTATGGCTTCGGCTCCGTCTCGGTCGGAGCATACTGGCCCTTAGGATCCGACCGCGTTGGCTCCGATCTGCACGTCGGATCCGAGGGAGGGTCTGCTCTCGGATCCTAGAGAGAGCAGTTCTCCTTCGGCGTTCGATGTCGTGGAGATGGTTTTGTTGAGGGATTCCAGGCCCCCCGGCTTCAGCTACGGCTCCACCCTGCACTCCCTCTCAGATGGGCCCGCCTTCCATCACCCAGCCCCAGGGACAGCCTGCACAGATGTCCCAGATAGTTCCCTTGCTGGAACAGGATGTAATTGGTGAGGCCTCTTCGGACAGCCCCCCCGAGGAGGTCCCTCACAAACGCAAGTGCAAGAGGAGGCACTTGGACTCCCCTGAGTCCTTGACAGAGGACACAGACTTGGAGGAAGGGGAAGGTTCTTCAAGTTCACTCCCCGAAGACGTCTCCTTCGGAGACATCATGGAGATGCTTCGGATCAGAGGGGGGTGGTCTGCCCCAAAACCTTCCTCTGATGAGTCTGTGTTTCTGGAGGCGTTTGAAGCAGGCCCGTCTACCTCTTGGGTGTCCCCTCCCGCCGATCTCCTGGTGGACCTGATTACTACCAGGGCATGGAAGGAACCGGACACTGTGGAGCCCATTCCAGAGAGGCCGGACAAAATTTTCCGCCCCTTTCGGATAAGTCATGTTGGAGCAAGGGAGCCCCGGTAGATGCCATGTTGGTGGCGGCCGCCAACAAAAGGGAACTGGCCCAGGCGAGTTCCTTGGTCCATCCTCCAGACAAGGAGTCTCGGCCGATGGACCGTCTGGGGAAGCAGGTGTTCGCTTCAGCCACCTTTTCTGTGAGGTCGCTGAATTATATGGCACACGTGATATGGCTCCAGCGGGATCTTATCAAAGAATATGCTGTGTCGCCCCCAGAGTCCATGTCGGCAGAGGACAAGAAAGTGTACTCTACCCGAATGGCCACTCTCAAATCTAACTCCAATACATCTATGCGGTTACTATCCCATGCCCTGGAAGGAGCCGCTAGAGCTAGCGGAGCGGGCGTCATCCTACAGCGACAGGCGTGGCTCCGTCATTGTGATTTCGTGGAACCCTTTAAAGCATCGTTCGCAAATGCCCTGTTTGATGATTCTGCCCTTTTTGGCAAGACCGTACGCGACACACTGGTTCAGAGCGAGAAAGACGGGAAGACATTGTCTGCAGTCGAAGTCTGCTTCTCTGCTCCCCAGAGGTCCTTCTCCAGGAACCAAAAGGGACAGAAGAAGATGTGGTTCCGGAAGTCTCAACAGTCCCGTTTCGCTCCGGACCCCTCGTCCTTCAGAGGCAGAGGAGGACAGGGTGGACGCTGCCCTAGAGGCAGAGGTGGCCCGAAGAACTTTGGGTCCAGCAAACCTTTCTCTGATTGGCCCACGCAGCAACCCTGAAGGGTTACCCGACTGCTCCACTCTGGAGGCAGTCGGGGAGTGTTTCTCGAGGCAGCTGGCAGCTTGGGAGTCCATTACAACAGATCGCTGGGTGCTTCAGATCATATCCAGAGGCTACAAGATCCCCTTTCTCAATCCCCCTCAGTTCCCGAAGCCTCCCCAATGTCCCACCCAATCAAAGGGAGGTGGCAGCCGAGGAAATACTCTGGCTGCTAGAAAAAAGAGCAATCCAGCACGTCCCCCCAGACCAGTCCAGATCAGGCTTTTACTCCAGGTTCTTCTTGGTGCCTGAAAAGACGGGGGACCTAAGTCCAATCCTTGACCTGTCCTTTCTAAACCTGCCAGTAGCCAAAGAAAAGTTCCGGATGGTTACCCTTCAATCCATTCTCCCCCTTCTGCAGGAGAACGACTGGATGTGCTCCATAGACCTCAAGGATGTGTACTACCACATTTTGATGGACAGATGATCCAGGAGATTTCTCCGCTTCCAGCTGGGAGCCAGCCATTTCCAATTCAGGGTCCTTCCTTTTGGTCTCACCACAGCCCCCAGGGTGTTCACCAAAGTGTTAACTGTTGTAGCGGCCCACCTGAGACTCCAGGGAATTCAGGTCTTTCCTTACATGGACAACTGGCTCCTGACCGCCCCCACCAGGCATCTACTATGCACCACCAGGGATTACTTTCTCAATCTAGCTCCCCAGCTGGGGATCACTGTCAACATCGGGAAATCTTCCCTTCTCACAACTCAAATCCTAGATTTCATCAGAGCCAGATTGAACACAAACCAGCTTCTAGCCTTCGGCTACGAACTCTGAAACTCCATGTACTGGCCCTTCTACAATCCCCAGCTCCCCCTGCGGAATTGGTCCTGAGGGCTCTAGGCTCGATGGCGGCAACCATCAACCTACTACCCATGGCGCGCTTAAACATGAGAATTCTTCAGTGGACTTTGCAAGTCCAGTGGTCCTTTCTGCGACATCCCCTGAGCTTCCCCATTCCTCTCAGCAGGGTGTGCAGGAAAGCCCTCTTATGGTGGCTCCAGTCCCCGGACCTCCAGAAGGGGCGCCCCTTCTCTGTGTCCCCTCCTCTAGCCATGGTGACCATGGACGCCTCTCGCCTCGGGTGGGGGGGCACTGCTTGGGCAGGACCATCCATGGCACGTGGAACCATTCGGAGACCTCATTGCATATCAGTGTCCTAGAGATGAGAGCGGTGCTTTTGGCGTTGCAAGCACTTCAGAGCCTTCTTCCCTTGGGGACAATTGCGATCCAGACAGACAACATGTCGGTCGTCTGGTATATCAACAAACAAGGGGGAACCAGGTCCTATCCACTTTGTCGGGAGGCCATGAGAGTGTGGGAATGGGCGATGTCCACCAACCGCTTTCTCATAGTGACGCACATTCCGGGACAGTCCAACATTTTGGTAGACAGACTGAGTCGATTCATCCTCTCACCGTACGAGTGGTCTCTGAATCCCAGAGTAGCGAAGCAGATTGTCTCCAAATGGGGTCAACCTCGTTGCGATCTTTTTGCCTCTCCTTTGAAAGCAAAGTGCAGCGACTACTTCGCTCTAATTCCCCCACCCGGGGAATCCCCCAGAGACGCTCTGGTGCATGTTTGGCCACTTTATGCTTACCCTCCTCTGCCCCTGATGCTAAAGTTTTTACAGAAAGCCAGACGGTTGGGGAGCAGAATAATCCTCATTGCCCCATTCTGGCCTCGTCAAGCTTGGTTCCCATATCTATGGTCTCATCTAGTGAATCCCCCATGGATTCTAGATCCCATCCCGGATCTGATCTCTCACCCATCAGGCCTGTCAACCCCAAATCTGGACAACCTCAAGCTCACAGCTTGATTGATCCAGTTCCAGTGATAGCTAGGACTCCCAGTATCTCGTCCCCTGTCAAGGCTATTCTAGTAGCCACTCACAAGCCATCTACTAGAAGAATTTATAATAGCAAATGGAAGCATTTTACTTTTGGGTGGAGCATCACAACTTAGATCCCTTTACAGCTCCGTTGCCAGCAGTACTAGATTTTCTGTCAGGATTGTTCGACCAAGGTGCTAGCTCTTCTATGGTCAAAGTCCAGTTGGCTGCAATCTCTCATTATTATGGTGGCAGTGATCTCGGCCCCTTGATTTCGTCCAAGCTATGTAAGACTTCCTAAAAGGCACTTTCCTACTAAGACCTCCGGTTAAAGATGCAGTCCCTCCTTGGGTTTAACTGTTGTACTTCAGTCTCTAACAGCTCCTCCCTTTGAGCCTGCAACTTCGGTGGATCTGAAATACTTATCTTGGAAGACAGTTTTTCTTGTTGCCATAACTTCAGCCAGAAGGTTCTCGGAGCTTCAAGCCCTTTGCGCCAAGCCACCTTATTCACAAAGATAGTCTCACTCAGGACCAACCCCTCTTTTCTGCCCGAAATTGCTTCAGAGTCTAATATCAACCAATCTATTAATTTACCAGTCTTCTTTCCAAATTATCAGAACAAAGGTGAATACAAGTTGCACTCTCTAGACGTACATAGGCAACTAAGATTCTATTTGCACAGGACAGCTGATCACAGGAAATTAGACCAGCTTTTTGTATCCTTTGCTAAATCCTCTTTGGGAAAACCTGTAACAAAAGTCACATTGTCCAGATGGATTTCCCAATGTATTCTTTTGGCATATGAGAGTTCTGGCCGGCCTGCACCTCAAGGAGTCCATGCCCATTCTCCTCGGTCGATTTTTACATCTGCTGCTTTTCGATCTAGGGTGTCGTTGGATGACATTTGTTCAACAGCCACTTGGGCTTCATCTCATACATTTATAAACCATTACAAATTGGATATTGTTTCCAGAGGGAGAGCATCCTTTGGCTCTGCAGTGCTCCGGAACATCCTTCCATGAGGACCTCCCAAGAATCAGGTAGCTGAGGACTCTGTCCCATAGGTTGATGGACAAATTAAGTTGACTACTTCAGATTAAGAAGTTATGTACTCACCATAACGTTCCATCTGAGTAGGTAAACTTCATTTGTCAGCAACCGTCCCGCCCTCTGTCCCCCTAACCTATATGGATGTTCAAAGGACTCTTGCTTTCATGGCGTATTGTCTCTAGGTTAGAGTATGGAGGTGGTTCTTGGTATCGTATGGTCTATGGATAAGCAAACTCGATCTGAGGTCAGGAAGGGATAGCAGGGGATTATGGGTAAGGGGGAGGAGCTTGGAGCTCGGATCTTAGCTGTTGGAAGCTGCCGGCTCGGATCAGATATGGATCCGATAACCCATAGGTTGCTGACAAATGAAGTTTACCTACGCAGATGGAACATTATGGTGAGTACATAACTTCTTATTCAGTTATATGCGTAGCAAAAGATTTAAAAAATAATCTTCTTGCCAGCTGATTGATGTATAGTATTAATATTCTGGCTGACAGATTGTCATTTAGAACACAGAACTGTAGGTGTAGTTTTTGTTGCATGTCTGTCTTGTGTATTCACATGAGACACTAAGGCACTGTTATGGGTTCAAGTTGTCTATTGTACATAAACACATCAGGAGCTGTAACTTGAACATATACTTAAGATAACTGACTGACTCATTACTTCAAACACACTTGCATGTGCATCTCCATTTATGCCTGCGTTCACTCTGACTATACAAAATGGCGCTGATCTTGCATGTGCTCACTAACTTATATGCACATGCTATTCAGCTACAGTGGCTGACTAGGTACAATACACACAGTGATATACATCCTCCCTCTTTGATTTGTTTGACATGCAGTAGGAGAACAAAATATTTTTAAAAGCTAGCTATCACATCAGCATATAACAACAAATGAATTCAAGTCCAAGTTGATGTGCATCTCGGATTGGGTCTGGAAATTCTACGTGATCGGGTAACATAGAAATTCTGACTGGGTGTAGCAAAATGGACAGTCTCTGGAGATTCTTTTACAACTGGAACTTCAGGGATTATATTAGGATTACTTGAAGAAGATACACTGTCCTCTGGAATTTGAACAAGTGTAGAGTCATTCTGAGAAAATGTCTGTGGCATAGTCACTGGTTCGGAGACTGGTGGTATGTGTTTTTGATTCCTCCTGAAATCCATTAGATCAGATTGTACAATGTAAGATCTCAGTTCTTCACAAATGTCTTTGATGATTCCCACTCAGTCATATCCTTTAGATGTGTGCATTCTCACAGTCTCTCCTTGTCTTAATGGTCTAAGAGGTTTTCTGGATTTATCATAGTACAACTTTTGTGACTGGCATTTTTGCAAAAGTAGAGTCTTGACCATTTTGTTGTTTGCATTTGGAATCAATAATTGTTTACTGATTGGAAGAGTTGTTCTAGTCTGTCTGGACATCAGTCTCTGAGCAGGTGAACCAAGCATATTATCTTGAGGAATGTTTCTCAGATTAAGTAGGTTAACCAGGATGACAGAACACCAGATTTATTAAAATATACACAACTTTACCAAAAATATTAGCACTTTCATCTTGCAGTTTAGACTTTTTCATATATATACAAACTAAATTCACAACACGAACCAGTAGATAAAATTAGCAGTTCAATAACAATCCAACAGAACAAGTACTCAGCTTAAAAAGACCAGTAAAGTCACATGATACAGAAAACACAATGGGCTAATAAGAAATAAAGGAGAAGCAAAGACCAGTAAAGTCACATGATACAGAAAACACAATGGGCTAATAAGAAGGAAAGGAGAGGCAAAGCAATTTAAAGTGACAGGCAGTAATTGCAAGAAAACTACACAGAATGTCTGCACAAACCATGAAAATAACACAAAACTGTAGCAAAACTAGGATAAAAATATGTTAAATAATTATTGAAAAGTTTTAAAAAGCAAATATTTTTGATTAGTCTTGAATATTTGTTTTACTTTTTAAGAATTAAAGTATTTTCATCTTAGTTTTGCTACAATTTTGTGTTGTTTTCATGGTTTGAGCAGGCATTCTGTGTAGTTTTTTTACAATTACTACCTGTCACTTTAAATTGCTTTGCCTAATCTTTCCTTCTTATTAGCCCATTGTGTTTTTTTGTATCATGTGACTTTACTGGTCTTTTTAAGCTGAGTACTTGTTCTGTTTCATATATATATCTGAAGAAGTCTTAAATGTAAGACGAAAACGCTAATATTCTTTGGTAAAGTTGTGTCTATTTTAATAAATCTGCTATTCTGTCATCCTGGACGCTGTTGGTGAAGTGCAGTTTGGCTTGTTTTGTTTTTCTATTAAATAGGTTAAGAAAAATGTTGGTACCATCTCTCTTGGATTTCTCCAACAAGTACTTTGAACTGCATGCTCAGCTAATTCATTGGACTGTGGATACTCAGGACTACTAGTTACATGGACGAAGTCCCAAGACTCTGCAAAATTCTTGAAATGCTGACATGTAAACGGTGCACCATTGTCAGATGCAGCTTTGTGCAGACTGCCTTAAACAGAAAAATGTCTCTTCAGTTTTATAATAGTGCTGGATGTTAAGTTAGGAAGAAGGTCAATTTCACACCAATTCGAATAAGAGTCTACTAACCCTAAGTAATGATGACCATTCCGTTCGAAAATATCAGTAGTGACTGTCGACCATGGTAGTTCAGGAATTTTGTTTAGCTGAAGTGGTTCTTTTTGTTGGAACAGTTTAGTACTTTTGCAAATGGAACATGCTAGAGTTTCCTTCTCTATATCTTTTGACATAGAAGGCCAAAATACTATGCCTTTTGTCCTTCTTTTGGTTGAATAAGTACCTGGGTAACCATAATGCAAGATTTTGGTATATTCCTGTTGTAATGCTGAAGGAATTACCACTTTAGGACCTTTCATGATTATTCCATCTTCTGTCATGAGCTCATGTCTGTAGGGAAAATACTTCTCTATGTCAACTGATAAACTAGTTTGTCGTGCTGGCCATCCTTGACTGGTGACAGATTTCACATTCTGGAGAATTGGGTCTGAAGCTGTATGATTTCTGAGTTCATCAGGACATGATGAGGAAAAATTTCCAACCTCTATGACTTCAAAGTCTGCTTTGTCATTATCATGCTGTTCTTAGTTTGTCTGAGTGCTCTTGACAAAGCATCAGCAATTGCCTTTTGTATAGACAATATTGAAATTGTACTTTTGCAGTTTTAACATCATGCATTGCACAAGTGCTGGGGCTATGTTTATTGGCTTTTTCAGAATTGTCACTAGAGGTTGGTGATCCATCTCTGTTTGAACAGGTTTGCCATAAATATAATCATTGAACTTGGAACATACAAACACTACCACCAAAACCTCATTTTCAATTTGTGCATATTGCATTTCAGTTTGGGTTAAAGTTCTGGATACATAGGCTTCTGGTATGCCTTTTTGAAGGCATGCTGCACCAGTACCATACTTTGAAGCATCACACGAAAGAGTTACAGGTTTGTGAACATCATAATATCTCAGTGTGGGTGTGTTGGCAGTTTTCTGCTTCAGAACATCAAATGCTTTTCGGCATTGTTCCAGCTCACATAATGGTGTTGAAAGCTCACTCAGGTCTGGGATGAACTTTGTTAAATAGTTGAGTATACCAAGAAAACGTTGCAAAGATATGACATTTTATGGAACTGGCATCTCAAGAATTGCTGCTTGCTTAGACGGAGCTGGTTATAAGCTAGAACTGGTAAACAAATGACCCACATAAGTAACTTCTTTCAGTTTGAATTTACATTTCTGAGGATTCAGTTTAAGATTTACTTCACAAGCATGGTATAGAACTTTCTTGAGGTTTCTGTCATGGTTGACTTCACCATTGCCCCTGCAATAATGCATCTACTGTGATAGCACATGGATAATCAGAAAAGATTTGTTCCATCCCACAATGAAATACTTCACTGGCAGAATTCATTCCAAATGGCATTCTCAAAAGTCTGTATCCACCAAATGGAGTACTGAAAGTGGTTAAAAATGAAGATTTGTGATCCATTGAAATTTGCCAAAAGGAACTTTGCATCTAAGACTGAAAAAACAGTGGCATTTAGCATGAGAGCGGCTACTTCTACTATTCCCATTGGATGATGAGGACGTTTAAGCACTTTAAGTCTCTCAGATCAATGTGTATATTTGAATATCATCTGAGCTTTTCTTATGAGCTGCGACCATGGAGGATACCCGATCGGTTGGTTCTTTTACTGGAGTAAGGACACCTAAATTCACCATTTTGTCTAGCTCTGCTTTTAATTTGCTCTGCATTGCTAGCAGAACTTTCCTTACTGGTCTGACAACTGGGCTTACTTCATGGTTTAACTTTATGGAATATATGACTGGAAGTTTGCCAAACTTGTTTATGAAAATATCAGCATATTCACTGAAAATATTCTGTGTAAAACTGTCATGGTTGTTCAGACTTGTATGGTAGACCTCTTTATTAAATCAGTCCCATTCTCAAACTGTCTTTGACGCCTAGCAATGACCATATGTGTATTTTCTCTATGTAAAACTTCAAGTCATAGCTGTTCCCAGCAGAATGGCATGTGAGAACTACTGTGCCATCAGTTTAAATCTCTTCACCACCATAACCAACTAGTTTTGCGCACACTTCTGAATCTCACCAGCTTTTACTTTCGCAAACATTTGTGCTGATATAACATTGCACTTGGATCCAGTGTCTACTTTAAGCTCTCTAGATTTTTCCATTAATCCAAACAGTACAAAATATTTCACTTTGTTACCAACCGATAATCTACTGTGTTAACTATTTCATCAGTCACAGAGACACCATCAAGCTCAATGTAGAAAGTTTGCTCACATCTCTCTATCTGATTTCTTCGGATGCTGTCTTTTAATAAAAATGTATGCCAATTTAGACTTGCAAAGACTGCCTCCACAATTACAACAGTTAAAATTATGTTGGGTGTTGTGACCCCATTCGGTTTGTTTGTTTTCCATCTTAACTTTGTGTTGTACACCATCACCATTTGCACTGGCAGACACTGCACGCACATTTTTCTCATTCGTAAGAATATTTGTATGCTTTTCTGCAAGTTCATCCATCCATCCTTCCTCAACCCCTTTTCCCATTTTGCACATGGGGTGAGGGTGTCACTTCCACAGTGACAGTCATCTCCAGCCAAGGTTTACACTGCCAGGTGGCTAGCCCTGACATGGTAGTTCATTCAGACTACTCACTCGAGCACACAGAAATCTCAGTGGCTTTGTTCAATGTTCAATCACTGTCTCAAAGATCTTTCTCACTGCATCATTATTAGCACCACACACAAGCCTGTCTTTTATAAACTCATCTCTCAGAACACCAGATCTGCATGTTTTAGCTTTATTTCTTAAGTTGGTAATATATGCTGCTGTAGGTTCACCAGGCTTTTGATTTCTTGTGTAAAACATGTGCCTGCCTTTCTATTGCAATACTCGTTTGAGGGTTAGACATTTCTCTAAATTTATCTTTTAAGCACTCAGGATATTCCTGCGTTTAAGCCTGTATCGCAGTATGGCGGTTCTCCCCCTCCCCTGCATACATGGCAGGTGCATACACAAATGAATGTTCCCTCTCATTGGCTTCCGAGCATGGTAAATCAAGAAATATGAATGCCTTTGTACTTGCCTCTTTATCAGAAAATGTAACCTGTATGAAAATATATTCTTGCTCTTAAATGCTCGCCAGTTCTCAGCAATGTTATTAGCAAACACCAGTGGTCTATGTTTACGAAATCCATCTGCCATAACAGCAAAATTTGTTTAAATATAAGCATAGACCAGGTACTTGTAATTACGCTCAAATGCACAACAATGTCTCCGAAAGGGCTTCACTTTAACACTGCGAACATTCCAGAAACTTCAAATACTTTGAAAAGTTTTAGTTAATGTGAAAAGGTAATACATTGCGAAAAAAATCCAGTCGTTTTATCCTTTTTGTACATTTTAACACTTCAGAAATTATTTTGAACACTTTTGTATATATTTCGAATACTTTTATCACTATGTCACAGTTTTGGACATTTTGTTTATCTTGGTAATTATTTCAAAAATTTTGAATGCTTCTCCACTTATTCAGCATCTGAAAAATCATTGACACGAGTTTAAGTACCTTTGAATAACCGCTGACCTGTTTGCGAGTTGGCTCCTTTATATTCTTCCACTTCTAACTGCGTGCCTCATGGTTTGCAAGTTGCTTCAACTTTGGATCCCATTGTGACACCTTGTCACATATCTTGTGTAGTCAGATGAGACACTGAGTCACTGTGATGGGTTCAAGTTGTTTATTGTAATAAATCAGGAGTTTGTGTAACTGGAACACATATTTAAGCTAACTGACTGACTCATTACTTCAAACACACTTGCATGTGTATCTCCATTCATGCCTGCCTTCATTCTGACTGACTATACAAAATGGCTCAGATCTTGCACATGCTCAGTAACTTGTATGCATGTGCTATCTAGCTACAGTGGCTGACTAGGTAAAATATACACAGTGATTTACAGTTTTAATATTAGTACCTGGAAAAAAAATTCAAATCCCTGTAACACAGTTGTTTTAAATTGTTATTTCAGCTATACTAAAATTTAGAAGCATCGCCTGCAATAGCTTTTAACTGTAGAGTAGTATATACTATAGCCCAATTCTTCTTTATAATATCATCTTATCTATTTATTTAGATCTCCTACTGAATTTCATAATGTATCTGGCACACAGAGGTGTCATTATTAGTAGGCTAAAATTGTCTGTCAGAAAAATATGGTTTTCCTGTTTGATCTTGCTCTGATAGAACTCACTTTTTTCTATTTAGTATTGTCTGAAGTTCATAACCTCTCATCATAAAGTCATGATATTTGATTAATTTGTTGTAAACATATATCATTATTAGTGTAAAATTTGCTAACTCTTAAAAATTGACTTCTTACAATTCCCTTTAAAGTGTGCTTAGGGTGCATGCTAGATTTATGATGATACTTACTTTTATGTGCATCTTTGATACATATTTTAGTGTTGATTTGATTACCATCAACATATAAATAAATCTAAAAAGCAGAACATTTTTATTTAAAAGTTACAAAAGTTATGCTGTCATGCAAATAACTTAAGAAATTCATTAATTCTTCACTACCTGACTGTATTAAAAAGACATCATCTACAAAATATTCATAGAATTTTGTATATAAAGTATAAAAAACATTAAAAAACCCTGCTGTTTCAGTTGGATAAAGCAGTACTGACGTATGTGTTGGCTATGGGAGTACTCATAGCCATACTCTTTTGTTGATAAATATTCTCATCCAAGATAAAAACATAATTGTCAAAACAGTCAGGCAGATTCAGTAAAAACCCTACATGGTCCACTAACACTGCACACAGTAGTGTACTGTTTCATATTCAGTAAGAGGCTGCGCAACCACTGTAAACACCGTGGCATGGTAATTACAGCATAAACAGCTGAGTTATTTGCAAATTAACCAGTCCAAGATGGAGAAGCTATTCAGCAAGCTATACAGCAACCGGGTAGACTCTGCATTGGTTTTCTCTGGGAATTCCAAAACCTTTTGGAATACAGCCACGGAAAGGAGTCTACACAGAAAGAATGTTAGGGCCTTGTGTTGCTTTAATTCATGTGTATGTTCAACAGGCTGAAGTCTGTGCTGCTGCTGCTGCTATTAGATGACGGCCAAGGACATGAGTTTTCAGACCCCGGTTAACTTATCACAGTCTGCATGAGTTGGAAATTGTAGAGCACTACAGGGTGGATAGAGCCACACTGCATGAACTGTGCAACCTCTGTCATCCTCAGCTCAGACCCAGGACAAACAGAGGGGAACCTATACCAGTGGAGACAAAGGTATGTGTAGCACTTAGAATTTTAGTTACAGGAACCTTTCATAGACCAACAGGAGACATGCTGGGGGTGTCACAGGCATCAGCATCCTGGATTCCCCATCAATTCCTGAATACTATGCTCCAACATGCTAGTGACCACATATGTTTTCCCCATACTCCTGAGAACAGAGCCTCAGGTATGCAGGAGTTCTACCCTGTAGCACCCTATCCTGAAGTACTGGGTGCCATAGATTGTACACGTATAGAAATTAAGGCATCACTCGAGGAACAGGTAAGGCTCTACATAAATAGAAACGGCTTTCCCTTTATTAACTGTCAAGTCATATGTAATGCTAAGGGAATCATCTTAAATGTTTGTGCTGGCCACCCAGGCAGTTACCATGCCTCACATATCTGGCACACCTCCCAACTGTATCAGATGTTCACTAGTGGTGATATCCCACAGGGTCATTTACTGGGGATGCAGGTTATGCACGGGAGCCTTGGCTGATGATGCCCATCAGAAATGCGTGCACACATCTGCTGAAGAACACCATAATGAGGCCCGTGCTCGAACCAGAATATCATAGACTGCATGTTTGGACTACTGAAATCACAGTTCTGGTGCTTAGATACATCTGGGGGAGCCCTGCAGTACAATCCACGTACATATACTGAAATCTTCACTGTGTGTGCCAGGCTTCTCACAACATCATCCTGAGAAAGCAGATTCAGCAGGCTCAACAAGGGAAAAGGGCACACATCCCACTACCAATGGCAAGGTCACTACAGCCACACGTAGGTGAAGAGCTAGTGAGGGAACCAGCAGTTGTTGTGGGTGTAGGCAGATGTAGGCATGCTAATATGCCCTCTCATTGGCTAAGTGGCAACACATAGCACACTCACCACCTAAGTAGCTAAAACCTTCAACCTATTCACATACTAACATATATACTATACATAGTAACACTGATGCCAAGCAGTGCTCACAACCTTTACCTACCAATGTAATGGCTGTGTGCTCCTAGCATCAGACAGATTCAGCCCTGAACTAAAACTGTTACAATTGCTGGATTTACAAGGTAGGTGTTAAAACTGGAGTATATTTTGTAATAATATGAATGAATGTCATATCCTTGTATGTTGGTACTTGGTAATGCAATCAAGTAAAAGTTTGGTGACTTGTACAGCAAAGAGTTTAGCATGTGACAGCAGAGACTTATGTGAATACATGTGTCCTGTATCAAGTAGTTGGTCTCAGGCATCAAAGATTCACACATTCATATTTCTCAAAAGTACTGATGGTCACCGAACATTCTCAGTTTGGCCTCGTACTTTTGTCTGTAAAATCATTTGAGAGAAAAGTTAGAGAGTAATGAGACACATTTCTGTTTCAGAATTCATAACCCTCAGAAGAGTATTAAAAATACTGATTAAAAAAATGTTTAGATTCTATCAGCTGTTTAACTTTCTAAGACCAAAATATGTCAAAAGTACAATTAGCAAAACATCATCATAAACGTAGATAATACTAAGCATCAAGTCATCTAAGCATCCTGAGCATCAGACACAAATGTTATGTATCCCTGAATCAAAAAGATAGAAAACAAGGGTATGGCACAGTTGTCATCACTTGCACAGGGTGAGGGGTGGGGTTAGGAAGCCTAGGCTGACACATAAGGTCTATGACTGCATGTGAATAAGAAAGAGAAGCAGGCAGACATTAGGTTAAATTATAACAAATAGCCAGTGAGACAAAATGAGCTTTAAGCTTCACGGCTGAACCATGTAACTATTGTGTGTTTGGAAGTATGAGACTCCAGGCAAAATTGGTGTGTGTGTGTCTGCAGGAACACAGCCTAGCTCTGTGCTAGCTCTACTTCTTGGTAATGTGGTAATGTCAGACAGGTGTGAGCCATGAATGGTAGAGCAGGCATGTCCCCACCCATAGTCAGATGCATTGCTGCTACCTGAACTTGACCCCTCACAATAATGCCCAGGACCATGACCCATGGCCTGCCATGTCTGAGTGTAGATACCTCAAACACTTATTTTATTTTACATTTATTGACCAGGTGAGTCCAACTGGATTACAAGTCCATTTTCAGTGGAGGCCCGGGGAGAAAAGCTCCAAGAGAACAATTTTTTACAAAACATAGTTTTAAGGACAGACTTTTGACATACAATTTCCATAGAAGAGACTTTGACATACATAATAACTAACAGATAGGATACATTCGTTCTCTACAATGTAATATTAAATTTTAGAAGATATTCTTAACTTTAGGATTCCTGTGATAGATTTACTATCAGAGTAAAAGCAGAGAGACGTAGAATAAGGCTCCGAGAGAGCAGATGATGCTCGCTATAGTTGAGAAGGATAACAAATTGATTCACTATATGTCTTCGCCTGGTTTTAGTTGAGAAGGATAACAAATCGATTTACAATATGTCTTCTCCTGGTTTTAGTTGCTTATGGAGAGCTCATGACGAAGCAGTGGAAGTAGTGCCACTATGGGAGCATGATCGGGCACAACCACTGACTGACCTTCATACCGCTCAACTGTACCAAATTCCTCTGTAAATGCTGGTTTTGGGGCAAAATATGGGATGCCATGAATTTCCCACTTTTTTTTTTTAGTCAACACTTGCAGGGCGCAATGACGTCTGCTTCAAAAGTGACAGCATTTAATTTTTAACTTTTACCGCTCTGCGGGTTTAAGGCAAAAGAAAAGGCTATGGTGGCACTCCTTTGGACTGTTTTGCTTAATTTCTGCCTGGTACCGATATGTGCTGTATTTTACATTAGTAACTAGTTTGCTGCAAGATTGCATTGCTCGGACGCTGTGCATACTTGGAAACAAGTTTGCATTGATTTACTTTCTGGTATTGCTCGCTCATAGCTAGTTCACTGCTTAACACAGATGATGTTGATTTACTTCTTTGAGGAGGTGTGTGTGTATCTGTGTATATAAAATGCCCCAGTTAGGTGTAACTGGTGATTAGAGTTACTTCGACTCAAACCCTGTACCTTGGGTACAAGAAGCAAGAGCCTAAATTCTCTACCCAAACCACCACTTGTGATTCAAGGAGTTAAGTCCATTGTTCTCAACTTTCCAACATTTCATAGAATGTCTGGAATGTTTGGCTCGTACTTTTGGTCTGTTCCTCTTAAAATTTCTGGCAAACCAGTGAGAACTGAATTCACTAAATAATGATAGCCATCTAAGTTTCAGTCTTTCAATTTTTCAGGAAAGCATCGTAACACAAAACATTTTATTCTGGCAGCTTTCTAAGATTATACAAGCAATGTTTAAAATGTGTCCCTTGTCGCCCCCCCCCCTCAATAAATTTTGCCTTTTTCCAGGGTTCGTGTGGTGCATAGTTCTTCAGGGGGAGAGAAGTTTAGTGCTGCTTATGCCAAGTCTGTTTGTGTTGTTAGTAACACAACAGGTAGAATACTTTCTTTTGATGCAGACGGTTGTGGGTTCTACTCCCACAGTATGTAGATGGATTGCTGATACTGTACTGTGTTGTACTTTTAAAGGAGGGGAGGTGGATGCTGCAGTCCTAAGAATGTCCTCTTTGGCGGAGATACCTAGTAATTGTGAACCCTTTTATCAGTTTACCATCCATTCCCTATTGTAATATTACTAGCTTATCATTTTTTTTATGTAACATAGGCAGTTTATTCATCAAGTGTTGTTAGTAGCACAACAGGTAGAATACTTGCTTTTGATGCAGAAGGTTGTGGGTTCTACTCCCACAGTATGTAAATGGATTGCTGATACTGTACTGTGTTGTACTTTTAAAGGGGGGGGGGGTGGATGCTGCAGTCCAAAGAATGTCCTCTTTGGCGGAGATACC
This sequence comes from Protopterus annectens, assembly GCF_019279795.1. Taxonomy (NCBI): domain Eukaryota; kingdom Metazoa; phylum Chordata; order Ceratodontiformes; family Protopteridae; genus Protopterus; species Protopterus annectens. Next base: position 541,473,573 of record NC_056731.1, read on the forward strand.
TAGTAATTGTGAACCCTTTTATCAGTTTGCCATCCATTCCCTATTGCAATATTACTAGCTTATCATTTTTTTTTTTATGTAACATCGGCAGTCTATTCATCAAGGGCAACAGGCACTTTATTTGTAGATGAAACAATGAAATGTAAAGTTGTTTGCTAGCAGCAACCTCTTCATTAGTTACAGATCTCTTTAATGTGGAATTATTTTGATGACTTCTACTTCTGCAGAGATTGTGCATATTTACTGATACTAGTGGATTGTAGAAGTCTGAGTAGACGTTTATGATGGAAATGTTCTGAATTGGGCAGTTTTGTCATAATTGGTTCATGCATTTTATTTCATTGCTTACTGGAAAACTTTTCAAAACAATAAATTTAACACGTGCTCTAACAAGTGTGTTGTGTTGTATAGGATAACCATATTTGGTTATACAAAAAAAGAGGATGAAAAAATATGTGCTGGTATTATACCAGCACATATTTTTTCGTCCTCTTAGGGTTGCCAGATTCTTGACTGGCTGGTTGGGGACAAAAGGTCTTTCACACTAGGTGTAGACCACAAGAAAAAAAAAAAAAGGTCTTTAGTCTTTAATGCAGAACATCGCAGTTCTGTATTAAAGACAAGTAGCTCCATGTCTGGCGATTTTTGGTTGGCCCGTATGCCAGTATACGAGCCAATCAAAAACTCGCACAGCGGACCCTCTTCTGTTCAATGCGGAACATCAAGTAGTTCCACATTGAGCAGAGCTCCTTTTTTTGATTTTGTTGATTGGTTCGTATACGAGCCAATCAAAAATTCACACATCAGACCCTTTTCTGTTCAGTGTGGGACATCAAGCAGTCCGCATTGAACAGAGCTCCGTTTTTCAATTTTTTTGATTGGCTCATATACCGGTATACAAGCCAATCAAAAACTTGCACAGCGGACCCTTTTCTGTTCAGTGTGGAACATCAAGCAGTTTCACATTGAATAGAGCTCCGTTTTGCATTTTTTTGATTGGCTGGTATACCGGTATATGGGCCAATCAAAAAAAAAAAAACAAAGCAGAGGAAATAGGGACGTCTGGTTTTTGAAAACTCTGCCATTTGTCCAGGTTTTTACTCCCCTCACTAATGTATGGCACTCCTCTATTAACTAACTTATCTGCCACACTCACTTCAAAGTTGGAAGTGTGTTATAATAAGATTTCTAAGTTTGTCACCAAAGCCAAATACTCCTCCCATCACTGTATTGCCCTTAATTTGTTACACTGGCTTGAACTCTCCAACCATATAAACTATCTTCAGATTACCAAAGCCCACAAACTAATCTTTCAAGCCCTCTAAGTGCCCCTACGCCCCTCAGAGATCTTTCAGATCTACTCACCAAAACCTAATCTGTGTCCAAAAACCCAATCGCCCTGCTGGTCAGCTCCTGCTATCCTTTTCCTTAGCAAAAAAATGGAATTCTCTTCCTTCCTCTCTAAGGACCTGTGCAAACTTTGAAAACTTTAAATCTCAGTTACATTCCTACCTTTACTCTAACAGAAAATGCAACTGCATTCTCCTCACCTAGTCCTATAAGTCTCTCTCCACCTCTAAACCCCTCTCCAGCTATGATTACTAGCCTCTCTAGCTATGATCTATAGGCTACCACACATATATGTACATATTGTAAATATCAAATTTGTACAATGTACCTAAGAATCTACACCTGCTGTCTAACATAAAATGTAACTATAAATTGTTCTTTAATAATATTGTGTCTGTATCTAAAGGTAACATATACCTAAGAAATTACACCTGCTCTCTAGCATGAAACATAATTGTAAATTGTTCTTGTTTTCTGTATTGTATCTGTATCTAAACTTTGTAACATGGAGCTTTTCTCCCCGGGCCTCCACTGAAAATGGACTGTCTGAGCCCAGTGGACATCCCCGGTCATCAAACTGGAAATAAATAAATAAATAATTGCAGAATTTTTCAAAAACCGCCCAGATAGGAGCTCAAAAAGAGGACGTGTCTGGGGAAACCCGGATGTATGGTAACCCTAGTATTATACAAGGAATATAATTTAATACAATCAGGAAGGTGCATCAAAGAACACATGTATGTTTCATGTGCAAGGGGCCTATGGTTTGAAAACAGCCCAAAGGTAATCTTTATCCACCACTGGCCAGATGCATTTTCATTGAATGTGGGTTTCAATGAATGTGAGTTTCACTGGCAGAGAAGTTTTAATGCTAAGTCTGTTTTTTGTGAGACTGTATTGCTTTGTTTAGCAGTCTGTTAGTGAGTGTGTGCTATACAATATAAAATAAAAGTTTTAAATGAAATCCAGATAATCATTGTAGAAGTAAACCAGTATGCACATTACAGTGTTTATGGTAAATAGGGCGAAATAGCCAAGTAATTGGACAGTAGAATGACTGCAGGGGGGAGGGCTTTGTATGGGGGGCCCCATTCGACCATGATTTTGTGAGGTGGGAAGGGCGGCAAACTCAGACAGCCCTGGGGGCACAAAGTCTAGTTTACACCACTGATCAGTAGGCCATGGAGAATGAGTTTTGGAGGTCCTAGTAAACTATAATATTCTTTAGCTAAGATTAGAATATTGCCTACCATTAAATGCCCTACTTATACCACAAAGACCACATATCGCAAATCATCAAAAACAAAATCCTAAGGTTTATCATCTTTTCTCTTCCCAGTGAGCATCATTGGTACACATTCAAAAAAAATGTTACCATTTACTACAGTGTCGGGGCTCTGGAACCATATTTTGGTTGTCTGTTCTTCAGTTTGTGTTTGAAAGTTGGTATCCCACAGTTCCATTGGAGTGGGTGGGGGGTTACATAATTATGTATGCAAATTTTATGTTAATCAGCATATAGATTTGTACCTATTTTCCGTGGGCCTTGATGTTTCCAGGTTGAGAGGTATCCTGACCTACACCCATGTGGATGTCATCTACCCTCCCAGCAGACGTCCATCATAGACACCGCCCATTCCAATGTGTCATTTATTCGATCCATTGAATTTGGCAAAATGGTGGAGACAGTTACACAAGTCAACCTGTGCCATATATACAACCCTAAGCATTTCTCTGAAGGACCTATTGGTACGTGCCTGGGCCTCCATGACAGCCCTAAGCATAAGTCGAGTGGCACTGGAAGACACACGTGCATTAGGTGGAGGATGGACAGCAGGCCTCCTCTGAGCACCCTTAACAATCCTCCTGCGTGGCACCTCACCCACACTTTGGCTATGGCCAGAGTCAACAAACACTGAAGCTGCAGTAACCACACTTCTGTTTTCGAGTGTCTCACCCTCCACCTGACCCCCTATCTGAGGGTTTACTGAAATTGGTTGGCGTATACCTACTGGCTGTCTGATGGAATTAGAAGGATGGCTGAATGTCAACCTCAGTGTCAGATTCAACCTCTGCACCCCCTGAATGTATTTCTGTTTGCCCACCATCATCATCATAGTCAGTCAATAGTTTGACATCAGGTGGAAAGTGTTAACTTACACTTCAACTGTCAGGATCACCTTTGATAATAAGCAACAAACACATGAAAGAAATTAATACCTACACCGCTATAGTCCAATATATGCTAACAAACTAACATGGTGCCACTAGTACAGACAGTACAGCAGTACACACAACAGTCCTGACACACACATCACACATACGGATAAAATAAATATTTCTTTGAACTGCTCATCAGTACTGACATAAAAATATTTAGCTTACCATGTGCAGATGATGCTGTGCTTCTGATGGATAATGGTCCTGGAAGAAGTTAAACAAAAGATAAGGACACCATTTCCACAATTAACTGCAACATAAGGGGTTAAAACATTTAACCTTTATATGTCCATTAATGATATTTTTAACAAGAACTTGAATGACACATCCACCCTAAACCAATGTGTAATCAAGCAGAATGTGGTGTTAAATATATCATTCTACAACTCCCCCTCCCCCAAACAAATTTTATGTTAAACAGAACTTAAGTATTGGTGTCGATATTTTACTATACAAGAAGTATTTAACATGTCAGATAGGAAAGCCTGCCTGGAAGCTCCTCCTGGGACATAATTGTCCTCCTTGAAACCGTAGCACCAACATCAGTAATATGCTTTCCAGTGAACTGTCTTGATCCTTGACACTGGACAGGAACTCTTCATTTGCTGTTAGTTGTGGCTCTGTAGCAGGCCTTCTCAGAACCCATCCATTCACAGGCCACTGCAGCTGCTCGCCTCCATGCTGATGAAATCATGTAAGTAGTTCTGTGTTCACATCAGCAACTATCTGCTGCCAAATTTGCATTTTGCCTGACATATCTCCACATTGCCTCTAAAGCAGAAAGACACCGTGACTCCTAAATGTTTGCACAGTGACTTCATTTTCAGGGCCACTGAAGGGGGGTTTTGAGGGATTTGGATGTCTGAATGCAGTAGTCCTAGGTGACATAAAGCACAAAAGAAGAATAATGCACATAAGTATGACATAAATAAAAGTCCTGTTTCAATGTAACACATAAAAGGTAGCATTTCACTATTACCCACTGGAGAAACATTAAGATATTCAAATATAAAAACAGAATTGTTTGGTTGTAACATATTACAGTCACACACAAAGCAAGGTTGGATCCAAAATGAGGAGAGTAAGAATAGCAAAAATCTTGTTTGTGCCAAAACAAAAATGCAACTTTGCCACCTCACCCCCAAAACATCAGGCAGATGACACATTTTGCTAATAAGCCATCAGTGAAACTCTAAAAGTGCTATCAAATAAACTGTCCCTGAAAAGTGTACAGATTTAACACACAGCATTCCATTTTTAGCTATTACCAGTCATGTCTGCCTGTGGCCAGCACTCCCCTAGAGGTGTGTTTGTTCCATCCTAGAAGATTAACACCCCTGTGCCACTGACTATAGAACATTTACATTTTACAGAAATGGCAATAGAAGAGTGTACAGAGAAAAACAGTTGTAACGCTACCACTTATGATGATATTTAAGGGATAACCACACCCACAGACTGGAAAAAACGTGCATTTCATCATGTTTTGATAATCCGTATATTTTAACACCACCCTGGGACCATTTACAGTTTTTTTTTTTTTTTACTTTTATATGTAATTTCAGGCTCTCACCACATGGGGTCTAGCATCTTGAAGAGATTTCAATGTATTACTCAGCCTCCAGCTATCCCACAATGCAATGTTTGTCTCTAAACCATTACATCACACAGGTGTCTGTGTTCCACAGTTGCTGTCACTGTATTCACTTTGCATGCATCCATTGTTTTGCTTCTGTCAGAAACTTTTAACAAAAAAATTGTTTTTTTTCAATGGCTAATTATACCACAAGCAGCAGAAATGCCACAGAACAGAATTTCAAAGTGTTTTTTACTGCTGCTTCTTTTTAGACTTGCTAATTTAAAGTCTTTTGTTATCCTTGAGTTGTAGTTCTTCTACTTACCTCCCCTCCCCCTTCACACAACCTCCCTAGAGTCGTCCGAGTGCTGCAGGTAATTTGACCTGCTTACTGCTGTGATTGACATCTCACAGCAGACTTGAGTAATGGCCTGCTTACCTCTTAATCTTATTCTGACAGTGGGACATTTTTTTGCTGCACCACAGCCTCCTGTCATGAAACTGCCATCCATGCTCAATAGCACTTCAGAAGGCACTGTTTTGCAAGGCTTTGATCTCCCATTCTCAGGCCTTCCTGTTGTTCGAAAGTACCAAACATGCCTGCTGTGGTGTAAATAAAGGACAGTTATAAGGACATTACACTTTTGCATTAATCTGTATTAAAATGCATGTTAGTGTCACAATTCATAAAATCCTCAGTACTGCACCCTATTTGAATTTTAGTTATTTAAATTTTTCAAAGCAGGATTACCAAACTGTGCATTACAGCAAACTCAGGATATTGAACATACATACTCTGTGTCCATTTACCAAATAAAGTACGGTTGCCAATAATTATCTGCAACTTATAACAAGGATGTGGGGGCTTGTCTCTTTTTTGCTGTACTGTAATTTTCTTAGCAATTTCTTCTATCTAAAGCACTGCATGTGCATAAAATGCACATTATCTGTGAAGACAAGTGTGTAAAAGCTCCACAATCCCACTCATAAATCAGACCCACTTTTTTCAAATACTGTGTTTTCACTAGTGAGCATTCAGTGTCTCACTACACATTTTAGTTTCCTCCCATTCAGTTTAACAGATTAGCTATGCCTAATCTGTAGATTTCTCCTTATAAATATAACCTGCACATCTACTGACTACATCTGTCAATTAAGGTTTTACCTTTACCCTTTCCTTTTTAAATTTCCATAGACCACCGTGGGTGCAGTTTGATGCTTCCATGTCAGCTTTTATCAGGAATGCTTAGTACAAGGGCATCAAGATAAATATCTATTACCTAACAGAGGCCATTGCATGGACTGACTTTGGCCAGACAGCCTTGCGTAGACAAAATACAATACTTATTCACTTTCTCTCACTACAGTATTAGATAGGCCCTACCTGAAGAGTATGCCACTGTTAGACACAGCAGTCAAAAATTTTTACTCTAAAAATGTTAATTGCCAGTGTAATACCCAAGCCCTGACATGGCAACACAAAATTAGCCACAGAGATGTAGTATTTCCATTCACAATTCGTCCTTCACCTTGTTTCAACAACCTGTATTTATTTCTTCTAATCCTGCAATGCTACAAACATTGCAGGAACTGCTACTTTACGTGACTCTAGTGTCACAGGCCTCTTTCCAAACACAGGACGAGGTGCTTGCAGCCCGTATCTGCCCTTCAGACAGCCAACAAATGCCTGTATAATACTATTACGCACTTTCATTTAACTGCCATTTTTTTTTCCATTGGTGCTGCAGACAATCACAACTGCACTGTATATCTTTCAGTTCTGCCTGTGCCAAAACTGTTTTTACAGACTGTCAGCTACATAAATCAACCAATTTATTGGATTCTGTGTCAGTCCTCACATCTTGTAACAAGTAGTATAATACACCAACACACACATTGGCTTTGCAGGCGTCATGCTGACATTTTTATCACTGAGAAACACATCCAGACTACACCTTGATTGACAACATTCTGAATAATTCCATTTACCCTCCTAACCTGTAACTAAAACCACTGTTCAGTCTTCAAAATCCAAAGCATTCCTTCTGAAGGATAAACACCATTACCTTTCTGCTAACTGATATCGCTGTCCAGGTAGGTTTTCAACTTAGTTGGCATCACTGGGCTGCATATTGACCAAGTACCTTCACAAGGTCCTTCGCAGTCACCTGTACCTCAAGCTTAATATCCCACCATTTTTCCACACATAGTACATTACGTATCAATTTGTTGATAAACGAATATGTAGAGCCAAATATTTTTCATCCACACAATCTTAACAGATCTGTGAGGAAATCTGCTCTGAATTGCTTACAATTGGTAGCACATTTGCTACTTATTGTATGCGTCCATCTAGCAGCTTACATCACAGCGATAAACTAAAAGGCCAGTGTTGATAATAAATTTTACCGCTGGGACTATTAAATAGTGCAATCACACAGTTGCTCAACTCCATGAAGAATATTGTTCCCAAACATAGTACCCCTTACCTTTATCCAGTGTTGGCACCACAGCGTACTCCATCTTCTTCAGATGCCAGAGTTGTAGTCATTCTTTCAAGGACGTGACTCAAACTGTTCCAGCCTTTTCTACTGCATCAGAGCCATTTTGCATTACATTATGAAGATGGGAAAAAGCTGGTCACTGTGCCGTTCAGACTCCTCAAGCTTTTGTCACTCAATACCTGGAAGTAAAAAGGTTAACTACATTCTACTTCAAAAAGTTATCAGTACTCAACTTTTAATTATGCACCATTCCAGGCATACCACTACTTTAAAGTTACCCACTCAAAGGGATTCACGTAAGCTGGCTTTTGGTTACAATGTGCAAAAGTTCACAACTAACACTGCACTATTGTGACAAGCCTCTGTACCACTTCAAGGTAGCCAGTGTCACAAAGGTCCACTCACACCACAACAGTACTTACAGCTGCAGTCAGAGCCAGATTCACCTCACCACTCTTATAACACGCCTGAAGGTAATAACCCTTCCACAATCACCAGCTGGAGTCAAACACCACACCTCAATTCTCTACTCAAAGACTATTCATTACCATGCCAAAAATAGTTGCAATCTGCAGCTGCAAAAAACATAGCAATTCCAGAAATCTATATACTGCTTCAACATTCATGCAACACCCAAAAACACTGTCACTACACTGTAAGGTATCATGCAAAAGTAGATGTCACATTGGCCATCACATGCCAAATTTAACTTTGCATTACCAGGAATTACGGATTGCTCATTTGTCTGTAACACAACAATACATTAAACAAGACACCGGTGTCACCAGTGTCTGAGTACAATTGCAATCTGATCTGTATTGCAGGCTACAAGCATGGAAACACATAAAGAACTGTGCCTTATATGGAAAATCTGTATCCAAACCAGTTCCCATAGACAATAGCTATCTCTTTCCGTCTCTACAGTGTTCCGCAAGTTCAAGTGGCAAGATGATCCTCCAAACATCATATCATGTATTTTCCTTTAACAAAGTAGCTATATTTGCAGGCATGCCTTAATGCCATTGTGTTTTCCCTTCATAACGTTAAACTGGCTCCACTTACCTCACTCACAATTTCACTTAAACTTCTTCCTTTATCAAATGTCATACAAATTCTTATCTGGGCCATGAACTAGCACTATTATTATCTCCCTGTTCATTCATGTGAGAAACGAATCACTGAAACACTTAAACCCCAGAAACTCTCATGCAGCCCTTTCGTACATATTCAGTCTCCATGGTCTAAAGTATACCTGATAGAGCAGTCCCCTCCACTCACATATTTTGACTATACAGAGATTTCTCCTTAACTTCGATCTGTACGTGTCTTACACCAGGTTAGCAGTACCTGTTACTACTCTCGATTTCCTGTGCCATTCTTTCCACTCCTTTCCTTTCTTTTTGCCTCCCATTCCTCACTTATCTTACTTACTCTTACCAACAGTTTATTGTCCGATATATCACAACTTTATATCTATTTCATAATTTCCTCTCATCTGCAAAACTTTTCTTTCTCTCAACATCCTTCATTCTCTGTACCGTACTCTGTGTTCAGTGACCTCTGACTGCTTCAGTTATTAATGGATCACTGTCTATTACTAATATATCCTGCAGGTAGAATCCATCTGTTACTGCACTTTGCATCATAATATTCGAAAGTCTATTTCTTGAATCAAGTCTGGTGCGTCTCCCCCCTACCACCTCTGCTAACAATTGCATGCCAGCCTAGTTTCATCTAATCCACGTCAGAACTACCAGCAGAAATAGTCATCCACTGCACTGCTCTGCTCAACGCATTGCTAAGGAGTGTATCCTAAATACTTCAACTACGTCTGCCGATAAGATGTAGTGTCTACATTTTTCCTCATGTTATTTAAGGCAAGTGCCTACTGCCAGGCACAAACTGTCCTCAGAATCATTGCTCAGTGGCACCATGGTCAACCCCTTTACATACATAGATTGTGGAGAGAGCAATGTAACTGGAACCAAAGTCCACAGCAGTTAAGGTCTACTTGAATTGTTCTACATCTTTACAAATCATCTCATCCAGTTAATCTACTACATCACAACTTGATCACATTTCTGCTGAATGGGTGACAGCACACCCAATAGGCAGCTTAACTTTGTAGGCAGTACACAGATCAGGCTCCGGAAAAGTATCAAGCAACATGTGACACATTCTCTGCTTTCACATGAATGCCATAACTCAAATACACATTTTTACCATGTGTGCAGCTCTCATGACTATTTTCTAACCCCTTCAAGATGCCCAGTAAATGTTTCACTTCCAGCTGGGCACAGTTTCAGTACAAAACTAAAACGTTTCATACATCAGCTAAATTCACTGTTGCATTCTTTCAGACAAAATTACTCATATGCTGCAGCACACAGCATGTGTGTAAATTCTAACTGAAAAGCTATGAAACAAAGCTTCAATATAGTGACAGTCTAGCATGACATCTTTCGCTGGTATATGCACTGTTCATTCAGCACTTTCTCTACATAATATGCCTGTTACGCCTGGTCATCTATTCAGTCAGGGGTGGCCTTAGCCAAAATGGTGCCCTAGGAGAATTACTGATCCAGTCCAGCTTAAGCCTCAACCACACTATACTCAACAAAACCCTATTTGAGCCATACCCACCATCAGGTTGCCCCACAAGAAAGCCACTCCAGTCATTTCCTTACATTCAGATGCTTAGGAACCAAACGATACCTTCAGCTGTAGTTGAATTGCAACTACTTTCCATAAGTACTTCTACTATGGATACCACAGCCGTATCTAGGTCAAATACATCCCTAGGCAGGGAAATATATGAGCCACCCCAGAACAGCCCCTCCTAGAGCAACACGCGTCAAGTACCAAACCATTCTGCAGCCATTCTAGTGTTCCATTATTTGGCTTTTTCTCATCAATTACCATACACACAGTTCAAAGATATCTGTGTATACTCTTCTCTTATTTGCTTCTACAACAATTAGTGATATTGAAATTAAACATGTAAACAGTCTTGCAGATGAAATAGTCTGCATGAGCAGTACACTTCTTTCCCTTCTAAACTCATCCTTTTTACGGCATCAAAACCCACATTCATATAAAATGATTTGGCCCAGTGGAGGATTATGATTAGTGTAGGGCTGTTTACAAACTATAGTCTACTTGCACACATTTTTAGGGCCATGCATACATGTATTCCTTGATTCACCTTCATGATTTCATCAACTATAATTCCTTGTATAATACCTCATCGCATGTTGTCTGTTTTACATTGGTCCTTTGAAGCATTCCTTTAAGAAAGTATGACACAAGGTGTATGACTCACGACTGCTACTAATGGCCAACTCAGAACCTTTCCATCGTAAAATGCCACGAAAACTTCAGTCATTAAACTCCACCAATATCAGTGAATTTGCACAATCTGCAAGTAAGTAAAAACCATCAAATAAATTGCACATTAAGGACATCTACAATGCAGAGTTTCCTGGTAACAAACAAAATAATACTTCATTGTTTTATCAACATCGTTCAAGTTGCCATTGAAGAATAAACTGCCTGTGTTACACTACAGCCATGATAAGCTACTCGTACTTGATTACGGAATGGATGACAAAGTGACAACAGGTTGATATCTACTAGGTATCACCTACAAAAGAGAACTTTCTCAGGACTACAGCATCTTCCCACTCTAAAAGTACACCAGTACAGTACCAGCAATCCACCCACATACTGTGGAAGTTGAAATACAGCATTCTTCATGAAAATCAAGTATACTACCTGTTGTGCTACTCACACGCACACACTTGTCTTAAGCAGCAGTAATCCACACACCCACAGGAAGGTCGCTCACCCAAGAAAGCCACTCATATCAGTTCCTTACATTGTTTACATGCATAGATAGAAACTTACACCTTATAATGCAGTAAAACTGCAACCACCTTTCCATACATATTTGTACAACCAATACCAGCGCCAGATCTGAGTTGGAAAGCTCGCTAGGAATGTGTAATAGAGCAGGCCCCCTCAACACCCCCGCCTTCAGCAACACCCCACCACCCTCAGGTAGCAGACCCTTATGCACTCACTGCAGTTCTCCATTACTTGGCTATTTCTCACCAGTTCCCATATACCCAGTTCAAATATATCTGTGTATACTGCTGTCTTATTTGCTTCTACAAAGATTACATATATTGAAATAAAACCTCTGAACAAGTATAGTCTTGCACATAACACAGAGTCTGCATGAGCATTACATTTCTTTGCTCAAAGTCATTCATTGAAACGGCATGAAAACTATTCGTAGAACATGTGTCTGGCCGTGGAGGATTAAGTTTACCTATGGGCTGTTCACAAAACATGTGCTCCTGTCACACACTTTTTGGGCCATGCATACATGTAGTCCTTCATTCACCTTCCTGATTGGATTAAATTATATTCCATGTCTAATTGGCTTGGGATCTAGACTCTACTACTCAGGTGGGGGACAGGCTAGAAGTGGTGTAAGAATTGTGGTGAGAGTCTTCAGAAGGCAGTGAGGGATATCATCAGAATTAGTGGCAGACTCATGGCAGTCAGACTCCAGTGTAATGATAGTGCAGTATTCATAATGTCAGCCTATGCCCTACAGCAGGGTTGTGATAGTGAGTAGTGAGGAAAAGAGTGCATTCAGACAGCAGTTGCAGGACCTACTAGAGAAAGCAGGACAACATGAATTGGTGTTGATAATGGATGACTTGAATGCACATATCGGGACAGACAAAACAGGATATGAGGGCTGCCTGGGTCCACATAGGTGGGGCAACAGGAATAAGGAGAAGCCGTTCTAGACTTCCGTCTGGCAAATGGCTTGATAGTAGCCAACACATGGTTTAGACAGAGAGGCAGTCAGATCATCACATACAAGAGTAGCCAATATGCAACTCAGGTAGACTTCCTCCTAGTAAGGAAAAGGCGGGTTCAGGCATCTAGGCGGTGCGACACCCCCCTGTGAGACAGCTGGATGTGGGCACATGGTAGGTTGGCAGTTTAGCTGCAGTGACAAATTCCTGCAGACAATTCCCTGTGGGAATACAGGAACCTCCTGCACCCTAACCACAGGTGGCAGATACAAACCCCCACAGTGATACACTCTGCACCCCCCTAGAAGCCACCATGTGCAACTGTCAGTGGAACATGTGGCTGGCATAGGATGCCACGTGGGCATGAAAGTGGTAATGTGAACCTGTGTGCTGTGTGCAAAGCCTTTAATAACACAAAATGTAAAGTGATGTGTGCAGTGATTGGTGCGTAGTAAACCCAAATATAATCACAACTTGTAGAAATGTGCCACAGCACATCACTGTAGTCACACTTATGTTGCAAGATGTGCTTTAGGCGACGCTCCCTTACAACAATAGCCTTCCTACGCGGTGTCACAGGCATCCCCTTCAAAAGAGACTCCTGTCGGGTATCTGTCAGGTTCTGTTCCTGCTGCAGAACAGACGGAAGGTCAGATAGCTGCACAGTAGGGCATCCCAGTAACACCTTCTGCCGACGATGCCATGCCTCCACCTGGTTATTTGTCCGTGGGAAGTCCATGTCAGAGACATCACACAGATTCCAAAACCTCAAAGCGTAGGACGACGGCAGTCGTTGCTGTGCTGAGCAGCGGGATGCATACTTGCGTGGTCTGCCCCGCACATAATGATGGTAAAAAAATACGCCAGTAGGCTGAGCACAGTCTGGTAAACTAGCCACAATGTCCAGAAATGCAGGGACAACGTCTTCCAGTAGTAGGAATGCCAACGCAATCAGCTTGCGGATGGCAATTGAGAGTGTTCATACCATAGAGGGCTACAAGATGGTGATGCTGGATCTGGCACCAAATGATCTGTGCAAAATGGAATAGGCACCCCTTCAGAATACTCTTAGGGAATGCCTTACGGCTGGCACGAATCGCTGCCTTCTCGAAATCAGTCATAATATACTATGGAGCCAAGGTGCATCCCCTTCAGTATCTCCCACATATTGTTGTATGCAGACTCTGACTTCCGTGTCATGAGACAGTACACCAGGGGAACGATCCTTGCTGAGGTGGGCGTGCCAATACATCCATATAATGTGTACAGCTAGCGACATATATCAGCCTGTGTTTGGAAGGTGCCATCCCCAAGAATGATGTCAGACCTGCACAGATAAGTCAGATTCTGTCATGTAGTAAGTAAAACCAAGGAATCAGTCCCATCCGTATCAGACCTTCTACAGAGGATAAAGCTGCCACTACGGAGTGGATACTGGCCGACATCAATATCCGCAAGTGTCGCTGGAGGTGTGGTCATGGATGCCCGTGCCCTCTGCCATACCCTGGTTATGCTACGATGCAGGGTGGCATGGCAAGGCATCTCTTGTAGTATATTGTCATCCGCTGTGCCTAGGACACTCTGCATTACCAGGCTTGGGAGGTCATTGCCAGTTACTGCCCTCTGCTGCAGTTCTGTGCACAGTGTAGCCACTTGGGCTGTTGTTGCATCTGGGCCGTGCTGGTGCTGCAGTGACTTCAGCAGTTCTTCCCCCTCATCCTGGTGAACAGTGATGGCACGACCTCTGCAGGACTTTACTCTCCACTCGATACATGCCCAGTACCGTTTAGGTGGTGCTTCATGCTCCAAATGGTAGAAGTATCCCTCCACTACCAACATTGGTTTGCCCCGTTGGCTGGGCACTGTGCTGTATCTGTTGCCAAGCTGACTGGGGCTATACAGGTACATAGATTTCATCATGGTAACGCCACTTGTTGATGGCCTCTCTGTATCCATCACAGACAGTGTAGCAGGGAACAGGATGTAGACACAACTTTGGTACAGGCCAGTATCACAGTTTGGATATATTGCTGTACAACACCTTGTGTTGTACCCTTCTGAATGTGCCCTGTTTGCCATGATGGCCCTTTGCAGCAGTATACACACCACCTTGCTCGTACTACCTGTCCAGCTAGGGATTCTCTATGTACAGTTCACACAGCCGTGCAATTGGCAAGTGAATGTAGTCCAGCAGGAGTCTCCCAGCTTGCATACACCACTGGTTGTGCATGTACTGCACAAGTCCCCTTTAACACCCAGCTATTGCTGTTGACCAATCAGCATGCGGGGGCTAGCCTCAGTTTCAGCGACAGAGATCACATAGCGATGTCTCCCTGTGTAGCACCCTTTTCTGCCTACATGTCCCTGCATATGTGTGTACCCCAGTTGCAACAACCATTGGATGGGTTTGACAACCCCCACATTAGGGGCATGCTGCCTTGTTGTGGACTTGGAGGTGGGTTGATACTCTTTTGTGTCCCGTTCATACTTTCCCTCCCCTTTATGTCTGTGTTCCCTTCTACTGTGGTTGCTTTTGCAGTGTTGGGTAGGTGGTCTGTGATTGCTAGGGTTGACATGTGTCCACCTGCCACTGCCCTTGGTTGGCTCTGGAAGGACAGTGCCCTTCTGTTGCAGGCATACCTCTCAGCCCCTTGTAGTAGGTGGTCTGGACAAAGCCATAGCACTAGTGGTACACATAGGGTCACATTCTGCCTTTGCAAACTTGTACAGTGGATAGGATAACAGGTTGTGCATTAGAATGCATATTGTGTAGTGTGAAGTCTGAAACTCTAAATGTCTGCAATTGCTTTCTAACTCCTGCACACATTGCTTTGCCACTACTCTGCCAGACAGCCACAATAGTTCTCACTATGGGCCACACATAATCTGCAGTACTCTGGGTAGTCTGCGGAAACTGTATGGTTGGGGTGTATGGGAAAGGGATTCTTGTGCTGTTGTGTCTTGTGTACGGTGCGCATGTACGGGGGTTATCATTCGGCTGCAGCTTCTTTGGCATTTTCTGTCCGTCATCTTCCCACAGCGAGATGTACTGTACAGGTTGTGTTTGCGGGTTTGGAATGCTTGTGCATGGGCTACAGTTAAGTTGTTTTGTCTTTCTGTGAGTGCTTGGTCCCCCTCCACCACTTGTCTTGACGATCGTTTGTCTAGCGTGGCTGTGTCCACTGTCAGGAAACAGCCCACTTATTTACTTTAGGGGACATCTCCATTTTTCAAGTTTTCCTACTGCGTGGAATCCCACAGTGTATCTATCATTCGTCAGCACTGCTCTACGATTTAACAGTGCTGCGGCCTTCTGCTTTCGGCTTTGTAGCTCACGGGCATTTGTCTTGCAATCTACATGCCGGAACCCCTTGCTGGGTTCAGGCACCTAGGCGGTGCGACACCCCCTGTGATACAGCTGGATGTGGACACATGGCAGGTTGGCAATTTAGCTGCAGTGACAAATTCCTGCGGACAATTCCCTGTGGGAATACAGGAACCCCCTGCACCCTAACCACAGGTGGCAGACACAAACCCCCAGAGTCATGCACTGTGCACCCCCCTAGAAGCCACCATGTGCAACTGTCAGTGGAACATGTGGCTGGCATAGGATGCCATGTAGGCATGAAAGTGGTAACATGAACCTGTGTGCTGTGGGCAAAGCCTTTATTAACAAAAATTGTAAAGTGATATGTGTAGTGATTGGTGCATACTAAACCCAAATATAATCACAACTTGTAGAAATGTGCCACAGCATGGAGGAAGTCCTGCACATCACTGCAGTCAAACTTATGTTGCAAGATGTGCTTTAGGCGACGCTTCCTTACAACAATAGCCTTCCTACCCGGTGTCACAGGCATCCCCCTCAAAAGAGACTCCCGTCGGGTATCTGTCAGGTTCTGTTCCTGCTGCAGAACAGACAGAAGGTCAGATAGCTGCACAGTAGGGCATCCCAGTAACACCTTCTGCCGATGATGCCATGCCACCAGCTGGTTATTTGTCCACGGGAAGTCCATGTCGGAGACATCACACACATTCCAAAACCTCAAAGGGTAGGATGATGGCAGTCGTTGCTGTGCTGTGCAGCAGGATGCATACTTGCGTGGTCTGCCCCGCACATAATAATGGTCCAGAAATATGCCAATAGGCTGAGCACAGTCTGGTAAAGTAGCCACAATGTCCAGAAATGCAGGGACAACGTCTTCCAGCGGTAGGAATGCCAATGCAATCAGCTTGTGGATGGCAACTGAGAAAGCAGTGTCCGTACCATAGAGGGCTACAAGGTGGTGATGCTGGATCTGGCGCTAAATGATCTGTGCAAAATGGAATAGGCACCCCTTCAGAATACTCTTAGGGAATGCCTTATGGCTGGCATGGATTGCTGCCTTCTTGAAATCGGTCATAATATACTGTGGAGCCAAGGTGCATCCCTTTTCTGCGTCCATACCCTTTAGTTTCTCCCACATATTGTTGTATGCAGATTCTGACTTCCGTGTCATGAGACAGTACACCTGGGGGATGATCTTTGCTGAGGTGGGGGTGCCAATACATCCATGTAATGTATACAGCTGGCGACATATATCAGCCCGTGTGGGGAAGGTGCCATCCCCAAGAATGATGTCAGACCTGCACAGATCAGTCAGATTCTGTCATGTAGTAAGTAGAACCAAGGAATCAGTCCCATCCATATCAGACTTTCTACGGAGGATAAAGCTGCCACTGCGGAGTGGATACTGGCTGACATCAATATCTGAAAGTGTCGCTGGTGGTGTGGTCATGGATGGCCCGTACCCTCTGCTTTACCCTGGTTATGCTACGACGCAGGGTGGCACGGCATCTCTTGTAGTACATTGTCATCCGCTGTGACCTAAGACACTCTGCATTACCAGGCTTGGCAGGTCATTGCTGGTTACTGCCCTCTGCCACAGTTCTGCGCGCAGTGTAGCCACTTGGGCTGCTGTTGCATCTGGGCCGTGCTGGTGCTGCAAGTGATTTCAGCAGTTCTTCCCCCTCATCCTGGCGAGCAGTGATGGCACGACCTCTGCAGGCCTTTACTCTCCACTCGATACATGCCCAGTACCGTTTAGGTGGTGCTTCACGCTCCAAATGGTAGAGGTATCCCTCCACTACCAGCATTGGTTTGCCCCGTTGGCTGGGCACTGTGCTGTATCTGTTGCCAAGCTGACAGGAGCTATACAGGTACATAGCTTCCATCATGGTAACACCACTTGTTGATGGCCTCTCAGTATCCATCACAGCCAGTGTAGCAGGGAACAGGATGTAGACACAACTTTGGTACAGGCCAGTATCACAGTTTGGATATATTGCTGTACAACACCTTGTGTTGTACCCTTCTGAATGCGCCCTGTTTGCCATGATGGCCCTTTGCAGCAGTATACACACCACCTTGCTTGTACAACCTGTCCAGCTAGGGATCCTGTATGTGCAGTTCACACAGCAGTGCAATTGGCAAGTGAATGTAGTCCAGCAGGAGTCTCCCAGCTTGCACACACCACGGGTTCTGCATGTACTGCACAAGTCCCCCTTTATCACCCTGCTATTGCTGTTGGCCAATCAGGGTGCGGGGCCCAGCCTCAGTTTCAGCGACAGAGATCGCATAGGGATGTCTCCCTGTATAGCACCCTTTTCTGCTTACATGTCCCTGCATATGTGCGTACCCCAGCTGCAACAACCATTGGATGGGTTTGACAACCCCCACATTAGGGGCATGCTGCCTTGTTGTGGACTTGGAGGTGGGTTGATACTCTTTTGTGTCCCATTCATACTTTCCCTCCCCTTTGTGTCTGTGTTCCCTTCTACTGTGGTTGTTTTTGCAATGTTGGGTAGGTGGTCTGTGATTGTTAGGGTTGTCATGTCCACCTGCCACTGCCCTAGGGTAGCTCTGGAAGGACAGTGCCCTTCTATTGCAGGAATACCTCTCAGCCCCTTGGAGTAGGTAGTCTGGACAAAGCCATAGCACTAGTGGTACACATAGGATCACATTCTGCCTTTGCAAACTTGTACAGTGGATAGAATAACAGGTTGTGCATTAGCATGCATATTGTGTAGTGTGAAGTCTGAAACTCTAAATGTCTGCAATAACTTTCTAACTCCTGCACACATTACTTTGCCACTACTATGCCAGACAGCCACAATAGTTCTCACTATGGGCCACACATAATCTGCAGTAGTCTGGGTAGTCTGCGGAAACTGCATGGTTGGGGTGTATGGGAAGGCATTCTTGTGCTGTTGTGTCTTGTCTATGGTGCGCATGTACGGGGGTTATCATTTGGCTGCAGCTTCTTCGGCATTTTCTGTCCGTCAGCTTCCCACAGCGAGATGTACTATACAGGTTCTGTTTGCAGGTTTGGAATGCTTGTGCATGGGCTACAGTTAAGCTGTTCTGTCTTTCTGTGAGTGAGTGGTCCCTCTCCACCACTTGTCTTGCCGATCGTTTGTCCAGCGTGGCTGTTTCCACTGTCAGGAAACAGCCCGCTTATTTACGTTAGGAGACATCTCCATTTTTCAGGTTTTCCTACTCCATGGATTCCCACAATGTATTTATCTTTCGGCAGCATCGCTCTATGATCTAGTGGTGCTGCGGCCTTCTGCTTTCGGTGTTGTAGCTCACAGGCATTTGTCTCACGATCTATGCGCCGGAACCCGGAAAAGGCACTGGGGTAGAATCCATGACTGCAAAGTTATCCCCAGTGAAACAGTCGGCCCACAGCATAAACCATTAGTTTGCACAATCAGCTGCAAGCAGTTGTCAGAGAAGGCTCTATGGTCAGAGACCAGGCTGAAGACTTGGAAGTTGACTGGAGAGAAAGTACAGCAGTTCAAAGAATTACTCAGGGCTATACCACCCCAAGAAGAGGAGGAAATAGGTGGAGTTGAACAGTGGCAGTGGCTAAAAACAGCTTAGGTTAGTACTAGAGAAAAGAAATGTGGCTGAGCCAGGTATGGAAATAAGGTACCTAATGAAAGCTGGTGGTGGAATGCAGAAGTCCAGGAAGTGATCAAAATAAAAGGAATGCGGGAAGAAGTGGGAGGTAGAAAAGACTGACCAGGCTAGGAAGGACTACTGGTTGGCTGACAAAGAAGCTAAGAAAGAAGTTGCAATAGCAAAGAATAGGGCATCGGAGGCACTCTTCCAACTTCTGGAAATTGACTCAGTAAGGAGCACAAAAAAACTATATCAGGTTGCAAGGCAAAGACAGAAAGTTAAAGAAGATAGTCAGACACCCTTCGTAAGGGATGCCAGCAACAACCTGCTCACCAATCCACAGGACAAAGGCAGATGGAATATTTCCAGCAGCTTCTGAACGAAGAAAACCCCGCAGAAGCTGAACTGCCCCAGAAACATCCTAAGATGAGAGAAGAAGAGCCCACCTTAGAAGAAATATGAATACCATTAAGGAAGATGAAGTCAGGGAAAGCAGCAGGCTCAGGTGAGGTCACAGCAGATATGATAAAGATGCTGGGTAAGATAGGGGAGATATGGCTCCTGAGGGTACCAACATTGTGGTGAGAAAGGCGTATCCCAGATGACTGGAGAATAAGCGTACTCATGCCAGTGTACAAGAACAAAGGGGACATCCACAACTGTGGGTAGTTGTGAGGCATCAGACTCCTACCACATTGCATGAAAGTTCTGGAGAGGGTGATTAATACACGGATACACAGAGTAGTAGAATGTAATATGGGAGATGAACAGTTCAAATTCAGATCAGGATGCAGCACAATTGACCCAATGTTTGCACTGAGACAGATACTTTAGAAGAAGCTAGAGATGAGGACAGAGTCCAACTGGGCATTCTTAGACGTGGAGAAAGCATATGGCAAGGTCCCAAGAAAGCTGATGTGGCTAGTACTGCGGTGGTTTGAAGTCCCAGAAACATTGGTAGAATCGGTGCAGGCTATGTACAAGGACACAGCGACTCAAGTAAGAACAGCGTTCGGCCTCACAGAGGGGTTCCCAGTGGGAGTGTGTGTCACCAGGGTTCAGCTCTGAGCCCACTGCTGTTCATACTGTTGATGGACTGCATTAGCAAACAAGTTGGAGGAGACACATCAACAAAGCTGCTGTATGCAGATGATGTGTCAGTACAGGCAGATTGAGCTCAGACTTCAGCAAAGAATAGGAGAATGGACTGCAAATCTGAAGGCACATGGGATGAAACTAAGCACAGATAAGATGGTGGTAATGGCAGCAAATTGGGGAAATTAGAAGAAGCTGAGAATAGAGATAGAAGGGAAGATAGTGAAACAGGTAAACAGCTTTAAGTATCTTGGAGGAATAGTTGAGAAGGGTAATCTGAATCAAGAGGTCAAAGCTAGAATCAGAGGGGCTGCAGCCAACTGGCACAGAGTATTAGGTGTAGTCTCTGAGAGAAGAATGCCAAAGAAGCTGAAAAGTAAGATGTAGAAGACAGTGGTGCAACCAGTACTACTGTATGGTACAGAAACCTGGGCAGTAATGGCAGAACAGTTGAAGAAGCTAGAGGTGATGGAAAAAGTACCTGAGAAAGGTGGTAGGATGCACACTGTGGGACAGGCGAAGAAATGAGGACATAAGAGCAGAAGCCAAAGTAGCTCCAGTTGCAGAAAAGATCAAAGAGAACAGATTACAGTGGTTTGGGCACGTGTAGAAAAGCAGAAGACAATCTGGTGAGGAAGATTTGAGACAGACAGGAAGAAGGTAAGAGGAAGCGAGGACGTCCAGCAAAGAGGTGGATGGATTGTGTGAAAGAAGATCTGAGACAGTCAGGTATGAGTGTTGAAGAAGGCAGGAGTGAAGCACTCAAATCAAGGGAACTGGCGACAGTTAACACGATACCTCGACCCCATGTAGAAAAAATGGAAAAAAGGGGGCTGTTGATGATGATAATACAGCACCAGTTGTTAGAATGTGTTTTATATTTGTCCTTTTAAACATTCTTTTAATAAACAAGGAGACAGTATCAACCAAGAATGCTAAAAATGCCCAACTACGAACATTTCATCATACAATGCCACTCAAATCACCTTCATTCGCCAGTATCAGTCAGCACAGTCACCAACGACTTACTTACTCCGTCAAAATAATTCTGCAAATCCGGACATCCTTAATTAAAAAGGTTTGCAGATGAATCAATGAAGTATATAGTCCTTTGCTACCAGCAAGTAAAGTTCCGGTTGCCATTGAATAAAAAACTGCCATTGCTACATTAAAAAAGCAAGCTAGTACTATTTAAGTAGGGAATGTGCGGCAAAGTGACAACAGGTTCATAGCTACTACACATCTCCTACAAAGGAGGACATTATCAGGACTGATACATCCACCCACTTTAAAATGACACCAGTACAGTATCAGCAATCTAACTACATACGGTGGGAGTAGAAATCCACAGCCTTCTGCATGAAAAGCATACTGCCTGTTCTACAGACAGACAGACTTGCCAAAAGCAGCACTACACTTCCCTTCCCCCTACAGCTCACAACTTTTGGATAAATCCATGCGATACTCAACTCTCTCTCTCAACTTTGCAGCACAACAAATTTGGGGAAAAACAATACTTTGTTGATGGGGACAATGCTCCTAAACCAGGAACACTTTCTAAACATTGCGTGTATTACTTCAGAAACTAGCTAGAATAAAATACTTTGTCTTGCCATCCATTTCCTAAAAGATGGGAAAGCTACAATTTACTGAGTTCAGTTCTCAGTGATTTGCAGAAAACCAAAAAATTTTGGAGGAACAGACCCAAAGTATGCGCCAACCATTCCAGATCTTTTGTACAAATCATTACAGTTTCAAGCTATGGATCCTTTGCCTTGCATCAGTGATGGTGGTATGGGTAGATAATTCTGAAAAATACTTTCCTGTACATAACCTATAGGGTTTGACCATGAGTAAGAGCAACCACCAGGGTATACTTCACTGCGGAATTTTACAGAGACACACACCCGCTTGAAAATACAGATGATTACACAGCCAGCACTGAAAATAAATCTACATTTCAGCGTACTAAACAGAGCAATACCAATTCCATCTTGGCATTGACAATCTAATAAATACACATCTGCTGACGAAAATACGAGCAACTGCAAATATGCCTCTCTGTTGAAATTAATGATCGGCAGTAATAACCAAAGAAGCAGAACAATAGCAGCAATATATTTAGAAAATGAAGCATCAACAACAGTCAGCATGGAAAATACAGAAAATATACAGCACCTTTCTAAGAAGCAGAGATAGAAAGAAGGGCCATAGCAGTTATGTCTGTACATTGAAAATAAAATTCTCAGCACCTTGATTGGGTGTATAGCAATATAGCGATTCTGTTTAGTCATTGAAAAAGATTGGCAGCAATAAAAGGAAGCACAGCACCTTACTTGCCAAAGACAGCATCATCAGAGCAATTCCAGCCAGAAGGGTGTATTTTTTTTAAAGCTGCGCAGGCATAAAAGGACATTTGTGTGACACTGCACGCAAAGGCATCCAGGAGAACAGGACATGATGCTATGACTGAGTAAAAGGGGTGCACCACCCCTCTTGCAGTCACCACCCTTAGCTTTGGAAATGTTAGCTCATCCATCTCCCCATGCTTTTCCACACTAGTGACCATCTGGTCAGATTTCATAATTGCTACTGTGTTTAACAGTCATTGTGACCTATTCACAATCTGCGTTAGTACTCCGGAACATTGTTAACAGTGGCATGGCACACTACAGAATGCATATGGAAATTCCATTATAAAGCACAGTACGCAATACTCTCCTTCAAGATCTGTCTTGACAGGCATAGTCTAATATTAACTTTAAACATACTACCTATTGTAAAATTTACGTTACTACACTGAAAGGTAGTCTGTACCATTACTCTGTAAAGACAATTGAGCCGGTTCAATCTGATATGAACATTCGTTTAATGCATATGAAGTAAACATCTAGTATAACAATGAAGATACACATGTAACAAAACCGTACTTCATCTTACAGCATCAAACTGTAAGAATCAAATGTCCCCCATACAAAAGAAGTCCAAACTTTATAGTCTCTTTCTTGCCTGCATCAGTACTTTAGAGAATTTGCCAGAATAATAAGTCTTTAGTTTTTAGCTGGTCTGCTGACAGTTTGTTTCCCATATTTTAAACATTCCATTTCTGAAGAATAACTCCTCGGCCTTGCTCTTATCTTGCATGTCCTGTTGATGAGACACAGCTGCACAAAAGAGTTTGTCTTGACCTGCTTGTAGATAATAAATTTCGCAAACTGCATAGTTTATAAAGATAAAATATTTTACTTCTGATTTCTAATAACAATGAATGCCAAGCTATATGCTTTTGCCAAGAGTTTCAACTAAGTGCACTTTGTACTACACTGAAAAGCAGAATATTTATTTTACATTTTCAGACAAATCCACTAAAAGCCATTTTTAACTTGTTCACTGCTGAAAGAATATTTTAAATCTCACAATTCCCTCTTTTCAGTTAAAAAGCGGAAAATGACTGTTCATTTTCGACTTCAGTTACACACATGGAAACCTTTTCCAATTTATCCAGGTTAACCATCATAATTTGTTGGATTCTGTTAGTTTTTCGCAAATGACAACTTAAATAGCAATTCCAGATAGTTAATATATAATATGACTATAATGCCTAAAACTGCTACTACAGGGTGTATTAACCAATTTAACAGATTTTTTTCCTGATGTGGACCAACCCGTAAAGATATCCCACCAATTGTGAGCAGTGTTTTTTTGGTCTTTTCAGCCAAACTAAGTAATTTATCTTTTACAATAATGCTCAGTGCCTCATAATACAGAATACTTTTATTTCTTTTTTCCAAATATTCTCCGAGAATCTTAGTATTGTTCATTATTTTCCCTAAATTATCCAAAGATACAGATATATTGGAAAGCTGTATTAAATCATAACTCCAGTTTATATAAGTATTCACTTCTGTGGTTTTAGTAAACACATAGCTCTGATTATTCCATTTAAGGAAATCAACATGTAATAAACATCCTATGAAAAGTAGTTGCAAATTATGACCTACATCCTGATCTGTAACCAGACAAATATACTGGGGGGGCTACTTCTATAAACATTTGAAAGGAAGAAGGCATAATGTTCCACTCGCACAAATTAACAGAGTGCTGCAATAAGCATGGTTCATAGACAGGCGAATGCTGCTCACAAATTAACCCATTTTGAGTCTGTGTACAACTCTTAATTTTGTGTTTTCCTCTCATATCTATATAATTACCTTCAAATTGTGGCAACCAATACTCATACCCTTTTGGTATGAGACCTTTTATAGGTAATACAGTAAATTGACACACAACAGTTGTATCAGTAATATTATAATGTGAAAATTGCCCTGTGCAGTATTGCAGAGTACAATATGTTACTTCAGTATATAGTTTAATCCAGTCTGTATCAGGTACCCATTTATGAAACAGCTGTCGCCAAACATTTTCATTCTGTAACATCAATTCAGTTTGTATTTTATTCTTTTGAATATCCACATACACAGATTGCATAGTGCATTTTGTCCAATTTACAAAAACTGTCATGTTACCATCAAATTTTAACTGATGTAACTGCATAGTTGTTTAAAAATTGATACTGGTAGTTTATATTATGCAGGTGTGCCTTCCATATCTCTGGATTCCAGGATGCTTATAAATGTATAATCTGAGAGATATCTTCCCCCACTGTTTTTAAATGATTAGCTAGAATTTCAATATCAGCTGCATTAATATCTCTAATGCCTGTGCCTAGGCCTCCTAGCAGAGTATTATACCAATCATTTGCCTGTGTCTGGGAGTGTAATGTTAAAATGTACTGCAACCTTTTGATGCTGTCTGTCTACCTTTTTACAGGTAGAAGGGATTTTAACCAAATGATCTGTATTGTATAAACAGAGTAGGTTTACCTGTTAATTTTGATAGAACATATGCCTAATGTATGCTGCCTGTAATGACTGTGGTATTAGTACATATACCTGTACCCACCTTTAGCTGGGGGAAATGTACCTGCAAAGTCAATTTGGATGGCATACCAAGGTCCATCTGCTGGAGTTACCTTTAGTAACTGTGGCTTTTTCAATTGAGCATTAAACTGCAAACATATTAAGCATTCAGTGCACTAAATCACCGATTTTCTTTAACTGTGGATGCCAGTACTTGTTCTTTACAATGGGCCATAACTTTTGTGTACCCAAATGTCCCAATACCTGATGATTAAACTTCACTATCATACCTGTTGGTACAGTATATAAGGAAGACTAGAACAGTCTTCAAAACATTTTGCATAATATTGCTCTGGACTGTTTCCTACAAGAATACATTTCTCTAATTCTTCCTTTACTCCAAACTTAGTCTGGATCTGCAGCAAATCATGTTGCAAATTCTGAGCTGAAAATGTATGTTTGGCATGTACTGCAGTAGTTTTATCTGGTACACCAGAAAGGTGTTCTGCAGGATACATTTGCATTCCTTCCCTGGCTGCCTTTTTTGCCATCTGATCTGCATAGTTATTTCACTGAAAAATCTAATTTGTAGCTTTTTGATGTGCTTTTACCTTTAAAATACTATAGTAACCCAGAAGGGACTGACTACGAGCTAAATTTCAAATAGTCTGTAACACAGAAGCATGCTTGAGTAGTTTTCCCATATTATTAACAAACCCTGTCCTTGCCCATGTAGATATATGCAGCTGCAGAGAATTAACCACATATGCACTGTCTGGAAAAAAAAATTCCTTCATATTCCATGAAGTTATGTAAGTAATACTTATCTCCTGCCTTTACTGTAATTTGCTTGACAATAAATAATGCCAACCATTTTGCAAACACTGCTTGACTGACGTCATCAATCAGTTTATTTAACTGAGTCTCATTTACCAAAGCCTGTATGGCATAAAGTGGTGTCTGTACGGTAATGTCTTTGGAAAAAGCTGTTAAGTATTTAGTTTTAAACCCCAGTAAACGGCCAAAAGTTGCTGAATGCACGGGTGATTTTCCCTCTCAACATGTCATTTTTTTTTTTTTTTTTTACTGAAGAATGTAAAGTCTTTCTCATGTTAACATCAGAGCCATAAGGCCACTCCTGTAAAAGCACAACAGAGAGTATGTTGGGTCCAGCTGCTGCCTGTAACACAAAGGGACGTGTTAAACCTGGAGCTATTAGCTCTGTAGCCTTGGCCAGTGCTGCATTTAAATCACAAAAAGCTGTGTTTTTCTTTGGTCTCCACTCCAGAAAGGGTAATCCTTTTTGGCTAGAAAGCTTGTCATGACATTAATTGTACCTTTCTACTTTTAACCTTAAACCCTGCCTCCTGCAGTATTTGAAGGACCTGTATTACTTTAGCTAAATGCTGTTTTTTTCTGCAGACACCATTAGTGTATGCTTGCCCGTTGGCTGTTACCTACCCTCCATTTTTGTAAAGGGACCTGCATATTTTAACTGCATACCATAGCCTATGTACTGACTGTACTCGTAGTAGTTATCTACTTGCAAACAGATTATTAATGGCATGTGTGCACAAGTATGACATCTTATAATTACCAAACAGGGTTTTTGTTAAGCCATTTGGCCTGGCAACCAGTCTTGTTTCCTTGACCTTATAAATTTCAGTAACAGTAACATTTTATATTATGCAACATTCCTTGTGACTACACATTCCAGCCTGGAAAGATTTGAGCTTACATACTTTTTTTTTCTTTCTTTCTTTCTTTCTGCATATTCCAGACGCTTAACTCCTTCAGCACTTACTCGTACCTTCAGTCATTCTTAATATACTTGTAACTTTAACTTGCTTAACTATGCATACTACTGCTTTTGAATACTGTTTTTGCTGGAGTCTTTGCTATTTTTTATGCTATCATATGATTACAAAATATTGTAAGAAACAAAAGAGATACATTTGCTGTTGTCTGCCTTTTGCTGCACTTTAGGTGGAAAAAAAATACATGCATGTCAGTCTTGTGACGTCATGGCTTTACTGCGTTTAACTGTCGGGCCGCAGTGGTGCAGCGGTTAGCGTTGTCGCCTCACAGCAAGAGGTTCTCCCATTCGATTCTCAGCTGGAGTGCCTTCTGTGTGGAGTCTGCATGTCCTCCCCACGGTCGAATGACATTTAAAGACATGCAGGTAGGTGCATGCGTGAATGGGTGTGCCTTCTTTGAAGGTTGGGCTTCGGGATGGCAACTGGTCACCATAAAAATCCACTGCCAATCATTAGCGGATCGGAGTTCGTTGTGGTGACCCCTAACCTGGAAAAGCCAAAAGAAAATAATTTACTAAACAGTCTTTCAGCGTAGTTAACTGCTGTTGCTTTAACTCTTTGCTAGCCAGATTATATTTGTCAGTATTCTGTTCTGCTGACTTTAAAGGTCTTATGCACTTCTGAAAAAGTGCTTACATATGTTGTCTAAACTTTTTTAACTCACTCTGTGTCTTAGAAGTTTATTAAACCTGTTTGCCAGTTTACCATGAACCTCGTCTCTGTTCTTATCTGTTTTGTAATGTGCAGTGCTTTTATGCCACTTTTGCTGTATATAAGCCATGAAACGCTGAGGAATAAAATTCCAGAAGAAGAAGTGTATCATTCCATAAATGTAATCATGTTATTAAAAATACTCTTCTGTTCTTCTCACTTAGGGAGAGTTTTTCTCTAATTGAGCTTGTAATGGGTTATTCTCCTCCCTTGCAACAATTACGTCATGCTGTGTGTCCGCCAGTTGCCTGTCATATGTTTATTGCAAATGGACAGTTTTATTTATTAACCCTTCTACTATACAAATAGCTTTACTGCCTTGTTGAATAACAGTTTGCGTGTTAATTTTAGTTTGTGAGACTTAAAAACTGAGAAAAATCTTTTGTACATTTAGCAGTGTCAGCATGCAATTTACCAGACGCATTGCATTTATCACAGTAAGTCTGAAAGTGACCCATGAGGTCAAGATAAACTGGAAATCAGACTGTAAAGTACAAACTTTGACATAAAGAAACAGGAACCATTGTCTGTGCTTCAAGTATTACTTTATCCTGGTTGTGTTCCAGGTTTTGTACAATAAGTACAATATGTTTATGACAAGGCACGCAAAAAGCAACATTTAAATAAAACATTTCTGTACATTCTGTGACACTTCTGTCTTTACGTAGTAAACACTTACAGGTACAGGTACTAACATGCTGATTATACTATGTGTTTAAATAATTCCACACATCTACATATGATTTTGATACATCAACAGTAAAATACACTTCTTGGCATTTTCATGAATTGCATTCATTGTTCATTCATTCATTGAAAAACAGAAGAAAATATTTACCACAAATGTTCAGGACAAGGTGGCCAGTCTTGAAGACACGAAGATCAGTTATGGAAGAATTCTCTGCTGTTAGTCACTATTTATTTATTTATTTATTTTATTTTTATTTTACATTTGTTAACCGGGGGTGTCTGACTGAGCCGAAAAGGCCCTTTTTCAGCAGAGACCCGGGGAGAAAAGCTCCACAAAGAAAAATTACAGACACATTTAGTTATTTAGACATGATCAGTATGCACACAAATTACAGGAGACATGTTTTTACAGTGGTATGCGGCACATAAACAGTTACAGTGGAGAGAACAAACAAAAAAAATTAATTTTAAAAATAAAGGTAATTAATAGATTTCTGGTGTACAGCTGAAATTTGGAACATGGGTAGAATACATACATAGTACACAGGTACAGTACATACATTGTAGATTAGCCAGTGTTTGTGAGTAAGATTGAAAACTATTATCAAGTGCTCTAGATTTTGTGTGTATGTGTTATCCGCTTTCACTAGCCTGGGGAGCAATCATGGCACTGCCAACTTTCCTTGAGATGTTGCCTGATGAGGTCTTTAAAGGAGGCTTTGGATGATGTGTTTTGAATGCTTGTATGGACAGAGTTCCATTTTTTAGCCACTGAACTACTATATAGTGCATCTCCAAAGCTATTGTAGCTGTTGGTGACTTCTAGTAGTAGTTTGCTTGATGATCTAAGAGGCCTTTTGGCTGAGTGATGTTGTACTAGGTTTTTGAGGGCAGGACGCTTATTGGGGAGGTAATAGATAGAATGATAGAGGCAGAGCTGATTGTAGGTTAGGAGGTTGGGCAGTTCAAGCCAGTGGAGCTGTCTCAAAGCAGTACATTGATGAGTTCTATATATGAGCAATTTGCAGCAAAGCGGGCAATTCTGTTATAGCAGGCTTCCATTTTGCTTAGTTCAGTTTTGTTGAGATTAGTCAAAATGGGAGATGCATAGAGTAGGGTGGATAGACGTTGGGAGCGAGCAATGGCTGATCTTGTGTTGTTGGTAAGAAATGGTTTGATACAGTAGAGCGACCCCAGTTTGGCATGTACTTTTTTAATAGTTAAGTTGAGATGACTATCAAATTTTAGGTGGGAGTCTATGGTTATTCCCAATAGCTTAGCCTGTGCCACTGGAGCAATTGGAGTAGCATTAGTGGAGTAGATAGTGAATTGACTGTTAGTGTTTTTGTTAGAACTGGTTATAATCATAAGCTGAGTTTTCTTTGGATTGAGGATAAGTTGGGCTTTGGTAAGGTAGTTTTCAACGTCCGAGAATGCTAGTTGAGTTGTTTGCAGGAGGGTGGGAATGTTTTGTGCAGCACAGATTAAGGTAGTGTCATCTGCATACTGAATTATAGATGCATGCTGTGTGGAGGTATGGAGGTCATTTGTGAAGACTGTGAATAGTAGTGGTCCTAAGATAGAACCCTGTGGGACTCCTATAGTTATGGGCAGCTGAGGAGAGAGAGCATTTTCCCATTTCACAGCTTGGTACCTGTCAGTTAAGTAGCTTTGGAACCAGGTAACAGTGGAATTTGATAGATGATATTGGTTTAGTTTGTTTAGCAGGATTTGGTGAGAGACTGTGTCAAATGCTTTGGACATATCCAAAAAAAGAGTTGACACTTGTAAGCCTTCATTTTTGAGACAGTTTACTGTGTATGTGAAGCCGAGGAGGGCTCTAGTGGTACTATGGGCAGGTCTGAAACCATGCTGAGTAGGTGACAGGATGTTGCTGTCTAGGAGATAGTTTAGCATCTGGGTATGGATGCATTTTTCTAGGATTTTGGCCAGGGGGGAGAGTAAAGCAATGGGTCTGTAGTTATTAAGTTCAGTGGAGGTCCTGCCTTTATGTATGGGTGTAACATAGGATATTTTCCAGAGTTTTGCACATAGTTTTCAACAATTGATCTGTTTATGAGAGTGGAGACTGGGATAGCAATAGCATCTGCTGTGAGTTTCAAGAAATAGCTGGGGAGTAGGTCGGCTGCTGTTGATGAGGTTTTTAGTTTGGAGAGCATGCTTTTGATTGAAGTGGTGGAAACTGTTTTGAGGGTGAAGTTTGTATTAGTGTTATTTGTGTTGGGGGGATAGTGAGGAAAGAACTGTCCTGTGATACTAAGGATAGAATTGAGTTTAATTGTGTTTCGATGGGAACGTTAGTGTCAGGGGTGGTTGGTTTGGGGGTAGCCTTTTGGGTGGATTTTAGTAGCTGGTTTACATTTTACCAAAATTTTTGCGGGTTGTGTTGGTATTTAGTTTGTAATGTTGTGTAGTAGGATTTTTTGTCCAGCCTAATGCATTTTTTTGCACAGTTGCACAGTTCTTGGTACTTAGGCTTTGTGTTTCTTTGTTTTTTTGATAGTAAAACCAGGCAGTGTCTCTGGACTTGAGGATTTGTTTGGTTTCTTTACTGAGCCAGGGGTTTGTAGAGGTTCTAACCTTGATTTTGCGCAATGGAGCAACAGTGTTTAGGTGTTATAGAAATGTTTTGTTGAAATATGCTACAGCCTGGTCAAGTGGGAAGGTTTTTTTTGGGGGGGGCTCCAGTCACAGTTAAGTGTTGAGGACCTCAGGAGAGAATTTTTTTGTGTTTCTAGTGGATATATAGTTAGTGGTTTTGCATATGCTTGTTCTACTGCGTATAAAGTATATTATGTTGTGGTCACTTAAGGTGTCTGGGAGACTGCCTGTGTGAGGGAACAATGTGGGGTTGTTAGTTAGGACCCAGTCAAGGATGGATTCCCTTTTAGATTTTTTATCACATCTAGTTGGAATTTGGACTAGCTGCTGGTAGCCATGGAGATTTATTAGATTACTGGGTGGTTCTGATATACAGGTGAACCAGTCTAGGTTGAAGTCCCCCAGAATAAGGGTTTCTTGTGAGTATGTGGAAGAACACCAGGATAAGAAGTCTTCAAGGCTAGCAGGTGTATTACCAGGTGGAATATAGATCACAGTTGTGGTGATGACCTTTTTAGGATGAAGTTGAAGTTGTGAGATAAGTATTTCCCAATTATTGGGGGAGGGGTAGGAGTTCGGTAATTGATGGACAGTTTTGACTTGTACAGTAAGGCAGTTCCACCCCCTTTACGAAGTGGTCTGTCTTTTCTAATGATATTGTAGCCGGTAGGGAGAACTTCTGAGTTATACAGATGTTGGAGTTTGGTGAGAAGTGTGAGAAAGTATTGTGTTTTTTTGTAGTAGGAATGACAGCATATGTGTTTAGTCCTGAATTGGTCCGTTATGTAGTTCTTGAATAACTGTGGGCAGATATTATTATAATGTGTGGTGTCTGTATATGAGAGTGCATAATGCAGTGTTGTGCTACTAAATTTAGGGATATTGCTAGAGTGATAACCTGTGGTGTTGTAAAGAATTATGAGAAGACAAGACTAGACTTAGTTGCATGATAGTCATGGTTATAAAGTTTAAGTTGTTTCTAGGTGGGGGGTCTGAATAGGAATTATAGGGTTGCAGTATATGTGGATGGGGAAGTAGTGTGGGTGATGTAAAAAATGCCTAGTGGGAATGAGAGTGATTGGGATTATTTTGTGTGGAGCAAGTTGGTGTGGTATAATGTGATATGACTTGAGGAGCTGTGATTGGTGGAGGTGATGTGAGGGTGAGCTGTGGGTGTGGCTGTGATTACTATAAATGTAGAGGTAGTGGGGGTGGGAGGGAATAGGGGGCAGGGTAGGGGAGCGGAGAGAGCTCGAGCATTAGCGAGGGCGAACGGAGCGGGGCAGAGCGAACCAAGACAAAAGAAACACTAAGTATTACTTTACAAATCTGAACACTTTTAAAACAAATTCCTGAGGTCTAATGGCTTACCGGCAAGCAGAATGTAATTGCTGAGGAGCATTTGTGCCCTGGTGGGAGACTAGAAATTTAAAGATGGCTCCATGCTCAGCAGGATTCTAATATTGACTTTGTATTGGGGGAGGGAGATAGCACAAGGGGTGTAAACCAGGTGGAATGCAAAGAAACCAGAGAGGCAATCAGTGGAAATCAGTGAGGGCCTCAGAGGCGGTAAGTAATAATTCAAACTACCTGTAAAGTGAAGGAGAGAAGAGACAGCAAAGTTTATTAAGGTTGGGAGTGTGTCTTCACATTGACTTGCTGATTAGTAACCGGTTTGTGTACAGATTAGAGTAGGGAGATGCATTAGCAATGAAGGGGAATGTATAGAGATGCAAATAAACAGGTGGGCCTCCAAGTGATACAAACTAAGGCAGAAAGCACTGAGAGGGCTGCTAGATGGTTAATTTAGTCACAGTGATGTGAATTAAATGTATACTGTCTATTGGACAGTTAGGATTACTGTACTAGCGGGGGGGGGGAGGACACAGGGCTACAACAGTCAGTTTTATTAGCAAGCTGAGAACTACTAAGAAATACTGCTAATGTAATAGCTTCACTCTCATAAAACATACAAGTAGAATGCCTGGGTGGACTGACCCTGCTCTTGAGGCTCAAAATTATATCCTTGTTTAGTTTGCAGTTCTGATTCCTTCTTATACTGTATGGGTGGAGTGGTTGGATGCTGGTGAAGGCAGGACTGGCAGTGGATGCTGGTGGATGGATGGATGCTGGTGAAGGCAGGACTGGCAGTGGAATCCCCTATTCATATCTCACCAACTGTCTGAAGAAAAATTACCGTACACAGCTGTGTACAAGAGTTCGTCTTGACCTGTTTATAGATAATAAATTTCACAAACTGCATAGTTTATAAAGATAAAATATTTTACTTCTGATTTCTAATAACAATGAATGCCAAGCTGTATGCTTTTGCCAAGAGTTTAAACTAAGTGCACTTTGTACTACACTAAAAAGCAAAATATTTATTTTACATTTTCAGACAAATCCACTGAAAGCCATTTTTAACTTGTTCACTGCTGAAAGCAGAATATTTCAAATCTCACACCCGTAATTTCAATTTGTCATGTTACACGAGTCACCACATTGACTATATAGTGTTGAATATTGAACTTCATAATTGGATATTGACATCTTGCTCTGCTTATTAAAAATAGTTATATTCTTCTCATACACTAACTATAACTGATGGCGTGTCCTAATCCCTATAAATTGGGCAAAGTTATATGAAATGGTTGCTATTGTCCATGGCTTCTTTACACCCAGTAACACATCACTAACAGTTGACACCAACAGTCATTAACAAACAGGTACATTCAAGTAGACAGTTACCAACAGTTCCGACATACCACATCATAGGGCCCTATACTACTGTACCTCAGCACTGTTACCACTTCACGTGTGTACCTGATAAACCACAAATTCACCAGTGATTCCAATCAGTTTTCACAGACCTCAATTGCGAACCACACCTCTTGCTGGTAAATTTATACAATTACAATCTTTGTAAGCAGGACATGTAATTCACATGTACAACACACCAGGAACTTTTTCTTTGCAGAGGACATAACACATACATGTATTACCATAGTTATGATGCTGATAATTTAAATACAAACAAGCAATTAACTACATGGACTCAATATGACCATATGGATTGAGAATACGCAAGTTACTTATAGTTTGCAAAAGTTTCACTCTTCTTTATCCACTTATTTCATTCACCTGAAACCCTGCTATTCATGTACCATGTATTACAACTGTCAGTGAGGACACTACATATGCAGACACTCAATTTATTGTTACTGCAACAGTCAAAATTAACTCCAAAGCCCATCTAGCTGAAAAATTTTCAAAAAAAATACCTAGGACCTTTAACTTCTGGCCTTATAATACACCCTTATCGACTGAAAAACTCTTGTTTAACACTTGAGCAAATGCATGACTGTCATGTGGTCGCACAATATTCTGCTCTTCTTGCAAATGTTAACTGACACATGCACTCTCCCTCATTTGCTACCTTGTCCATGCACAGCAAAGTTGACAACTTTGACACTGCAGTCACATGTCCATTCCCTAGCACAACTTTACTAATCTAAAGTTGCCATCATCATATGGTTAAAAAAGTTGAGTTTTTTTTTTCTTCATGATGCAAGTGAAACTTGTACAATGTCAGCTGCTGGGCCCTGCAATGACTGCAACAATCCCTTAGGGCTCATCTCTAAGGAATGGAACATTTGTACTTCCAACAATTACCTCAGCTTAAAGTCAAATACATACACGCAACGTTATCTGAACTCTCATATTAGCAGTATACCTTCATTCCCCGGACTGAAAGCTACACATCTTCTTTGAGAAATAATACTAACAGAAACAGTCAACAGATGCTACTCAAGCGTTACCCTGACTTCTCAGTACTTTTCCCAAATCTATAAGTATGTCTTGCAATCACAACACCTTTGGACGCTCACACCTTGTAGTGTACTTCAGATGTTGTGGTATGGACATGGAGTCAATTTCCAACTTTCCTCATTTTGCTCTTATCACTTCCATCATGAAGTCATAGATGTAGTCAAACTTTTGCTTCAGCCACCCATTCCTGCTTTGCCTTTGGGTACACAACTTTGTATCTCAGTTCACCTATTGCTGCTTACTTGCTTGTTAGGAATTTGACCACAGCCTGTTCAGGGTGCAGGTTTTCATTATGATCCAGGATGGCAAGTATGACACAAGCTTTCATCCTTGCACAACTGAAGTGCTCAAACTTGGGACAGCGCTTGCATAGCAATGCATGGAAGACCTCAGGGTTACCAGTGTGACGGAACTTTATTCACTTCAAATCCTTTAGAAATACTCGGTTTGTAACTGTCCTCTTCAGGGCACTGTGACACGCATCTTCTTCTTCAAGCCCCTTCTTTTCATCTCCTTCTATGATTGGCATCTCATGTCAACAGCAAGACACCTTCTTTGCCCCACTCCAACTGTGTACGTCTGTTACATGGTACAGCAATGACAACCATTTCTCTTCCAGAAGTACTCCATCACGTTTCTGCACACCACCACAGGTGATTAGAAATGCTGTGGCACCACCATAGTAAGTCATGTTTGCCCTGCCTTTTGCCAGCTTCCATTATTCTCTTTAAGCTTTTGGACGTATTCCATACATAGAACTGGTGGTCAACTTCTGGTGATTCTTTGGGAATTATAAATCCAATTCCATGATGCCTGTCTGTTGCCATAAGGCTGATTTTAATATTCTTACCCTTAAAGTTATTCATGGACCTCTTGAATGCTTTCTTCTCCAGTGCCACCAAAGTCACTCCCATGGAAACCTGATCTACTGCAAAATCAATGATGTATCCCGAATTCAGATCCATCAGCTATAGCAACAGTACTTCGCTGAATATCCAGGACTATCTCAATGACCATCTCCAGCTAACCTTAGTTCTTTCCCATCTGCATTTGCTAGTAACCGATTTTGATGCTGTGTTAAGGTACGCTGTAAAACTGGGAACAAATACTGTTACTGAATAGTGTAGAAGGTAGTCTTGCTGATAAATTCCACTCTGCGGTATGCACAGAATCTTGCGATGTGGGAATACGTACTTCCACTAAACAGGACAGAGGACGCAAGGAGCAAGTTGCTCGCAGGCATCTGGCCTAACAGTGGCTGACTTTGCCACTCCAGAACTTCATGACCGCTGATGCAGAATAACTTCACAGACACACAGGACCTCATCTTTGATTTATTTTCTGCTTCCAGCAGGTGTTTTGCATTCGGGACAGGTCAAATTCAACAGCAGTGAATCCCAAGCTCAGGTTCCCCATGAATTGCTCATTGCTTACCTGGACATGTTCTGCTGCCACATCACAGTCTCCCTTTAGTTCTGTAACCACACTTGCTTTTCCTCTCTCTGCCTGTGAGTCTACTGGTTTAATTAGTGTTGCACTTCTTTCACCGTTCATGGATAGAAGTCTGTGATACAGACAGAAAGCAGTGTTAACTCAAGATGCACTCTTTGCATCAAATGACTAAACATGAAGTAATGACTGCTTGATAAACTGTATTGAACACTTAATTGCAGTACGTAGACTTAGCTTATGCTGTGCACAAACGTCAGCATCGACAATTTCTGGCAAGGTTGGTGGTGGTGTGTTCAGAAGTTCTTCAATAAGCTGGAGAATAAAGGGAAACGATTAACAAATATTCCTTAGTTGTCTGCACACCTCTAATCCATTCCACTTATGGTCACTCAATGTTACATCAACGTTATGGGTTCCCTGTCATTTCTGTCTGCCACGTAGCTATAGGTTGGTCAAGGCATGTCTACATCAGTGCATACCGCCCAGGTCTTTAGCTGAATTGAATCATATGTATAAATGCAGTCGTTAAGCTGTATATATCAGATTAATCATGAGAGGTGCATTGCTGACGGACATCTCCCCAGTCAAATTTTTCATGCTGAACAAATAACACAGCAGCACAGACAATTTACTTACATTTCGCTGTTGTTTTCGCCGTAGCCCCTGTACTGTTGATGTCCATGGATTTTTGGTGGAGAACAGAAAATTATAGGCACTGTTTCTTTAATTAGTCGCTGAATCTGTCACCGTGACTTCATTTCCTCAGGAAGAAGCACATGCATGTAGTTGTGTTCAAATTGGCTATCCTCAAAGTGTTTCAAACACAGGAACTGTTGGGGTTTGGCCTGCTCACCTCTTCTTTGACAAATTTACTTACATTGCCAAAATCTGTACCACAATTTATCACCCATCGGTTACAGAATTTAATATCACGTGGAAATCAGTGGAATGACACACTGGGTGGCAGACTATCATGGCAAATGTGACAACCGTAAGCAAAGCACTGGGGCATAGTGACAGTCACCTATAGAAAGAGGAAAGAAATACTGCGTCAAATCACAGATGCCACTTACATACTGACAAAGCACTATCTTTATTGAAGTTACAGTGATATACCAGTGACAGTAAGCACACCTACTACCGCAGCACAAACCCATTTCCTGCTGCACAGTATCAGCTGATAAATCATGCACAACTTGAAATTCCCTCATGTTACTGACCCAGCTGTTGGATATGTCAGTGGCAACCCCTAAATTGCCTGTTCAAACATCACAACATAGAATGCCAAGGCCTCCATGCAGATGTTGGCCTCTCAATACTGCAGAACACTTTGCCGTGCAGAACGTGTCAGGTCAACACTGTAGTATGCACTGCATTCAGTACCCTTGTCATCTAACAGCAGTTTTAAGTACAAGAACCACATTCATTAAACATTAAGCCAAGTAATCCAGAAATGGCAGCCATAATCGACCCAATACTTTGACCATCCTGTTTGGTCATTTACTGGAAATCCAACTTGCATCAATAATCTTATGCTCCTGTTCGATCATTTCCATTTGTGAACTTATTTATTTTATCACATCCCATCTGCCTTCCTACAAATTGCTTCTGACTCTATTGCTCTTCCCATCAGCATCCTTATCAGTAGATCTTTACTTGAATCCTACGTACCCAAACTATGGCGTACCGCTTTCACCCTACCTCTCCACAAAGGTGGCAAAAACTGTACAGTCACAAATTTCCACCCTATTGCCATTCTCTCCCCTATATCCAAAATCCTAGAAAAATGTATCCACTTACAACTTCTGCAATTCCTCACCCAACACCAACTTCTCTCTCCTACCCAACATGGCTTCCGCCCAGGACACAGTACTAACACTGCCCTTCTCTCCTTTTTGCACTCAGTCAACTCTGCTCGTGATTCCGGTAACATAGTATCTACTGTCCTTCTAGATCTATCAAAAGCTTTCGATACCATCTCTCACACTCACCTCTTAAGTCACCTATCAAATCTCAACCTTTCCAGCTACCTTTCTAACAGATCCCAAGCGGTAAAATGGGGCCAAGCAACCTCTACTTTTCTTCCCACCCCTACTGGAGTACCTCAAGGCTCTATACTCGGCCCTCTACTATTTAATATCTTTATAAATGACTTCCATAAGGCCATCCCCAACACAACTATTGTACAATATGCAGATGATTCAACATTAATCTGCTCCGCCCCTAACCTAACAGACCTCCAAGCCCTAACCCAAAGTGCCTTCTCAACCACTGAAGACTGGATGCTACAAAATCACCTCTCCCTAAATGCCAGTAAAACTAAGATTCTCCTTTTCTCTCCCTCCAGATCCTCCTCTCTTGATAAAAAGTCATTCAAAATCTCCAGCCTCAATAACTCCCCTATTGAAATCGTACCCTCCTCCAAACTTCTTGGTGTCACAATCGATGATCAATTAAAATGTAATTCCCATATCCAACTGAACATCAAAAAAACACACATAAAACTAGGTCTACTTTATAGAAACAACCACTTCCTCTCCCCTCACTCCAGAGCAACCCTTGCCTCTACCTTCCTCCTTCCTACCCTCCTATACGGTGCCCCCCTGCTCACTAATCTTTAATCCTTTCTTACCACCAAACTAGAGCTATGCTACAACAAAGTCACTAGATTTGCCACTAACGCCAAATCCTCTTCTCATCACTGCTCCTCCCTTCACTCCCTAAACTGGCTTGACCTTCCCAATCAACTCAACCTCATCCAACTCACCACAGCCTTCAAACTACTTCTACACCCCTCTAAATGCCCTGCCCTTTCTAATATTCTGCACCCTTATACTCCCCTCAGACCTTCTCAACACAACCTGATCACAGTTCAAAAACCCCAGCACCCTGCTGGCCAGCTTCTCTTATCCTTTACACTTGCTAAAAAATGGAATGCCCTGCCCTTGTCACTTAGGACATGTTCCAACCTAAATAACTTCAAAACTCAGCTTTATTCCTACTTATATCATAACAGAATCTGCAACTGCAGTCTTCAGCCTACAAATCCTAGACTGTCTACTCCATTTGCCCCTGACTGACCTCCTCCTATTCTACTTCCTTTTGCCCCTGACTGACCTCCTCCTATTCTCCTTCCTTTTGCCCACGACTAACCTCCTCCTATTCTCCTTCCTTTTGCCCCTGACTAACCTCCTCCTATTCTCCTTCCATTTGCCCCTGACTAACCCCTTCCTATTCTTCTTCCTATTCTCTTCTAAATGTACTACACCTAGTGAACTACATAGTATATTTCCCTGTGCACAGGGCTTAGCAGTGGAGCCATTGTATACAAAGTTATTATGTGTAGCTGTGGGTGGTGGTTGAAAAAAACTGTCATCATGGTTTGCCTTTCTCCCTAAAAAAAATTTTTTTTTTTTGAAACTACCTGATATTTGTAATTCAGACTGCCTATGACTATGAATGTTCTTTGTAATTATTTTTGTAATTTCAGAGTGCCTATGACTTTGCATGCTCATTTATATTCCCTATGTAACTGCCTTATTATTTGTAATTCTGAGTGCCTATGACTTGTAATTCTGAGTGCCTATGACTTTGTATGTTCATTGAAATTATTTTTTGTATTTCACAGTTCCTAAAACTTTGCATGTACATTGATATGGAGCTTTTCTCCCCGGGCCTCCACTGAAAACGGGCTCCATCGCCCAGTGGACCTCCCCGGTAATCAAACTGAAATAAATAAATAAATAATAAATAATTTTACATTTGTTGACCGGGCTAGTCCAACTGGATATATGTCCATTTTCAGTAGAGGCCCGGGGAGAAAAGCTCCAAGAAGATCCATTATACCAATATGTATAAGGTTACAAATTCAAAACAGTGTTTGTAAGGTTACAATCAAGTTAACATAGCAGATGATACAAAACATTTTACAGTACATTGCAGAGCAATATTTACAGTAATATAGAACAAGATATTCACATGAGGTAGATTGAACTTTTTTTAGGTTTACAATTCCTGAGAATTGTTGCATAAGAGTATTTACAACATATTGAACAAGATATCCATGTGAGGTAGATCATAACTGTATGCGGGTTTACAATTCTTGCAAAGTTTGCAATAAAGAGCATTGAATTAAAGTCAGAGTGGAGTTAGGAGAAATTTAGTCACAGAGGTAGTGGGTTAGTCAGGGTTGGTGCAAGGGCATAACCAGTGTGTGTTCTAAGGTATATTTTGAGTTTTTGTTTGAAGTGGGGTAGGGAAGGAAGTGAACTAGGTAGAAAGTTCCAGTATTTCCCAGTTGTGTTTGAGAAAAGAGAGTTACCTGCCATATTGTTAGACTTACTAATACTAAGTAGAAGTTTGTTAGCAGAGCATAAGGTATTGAGATTTTTATACAGAGTAATGAGGTTGGAGAGTATAGGAGTGTTGTAAGGCTGGTTGAGGATCTTATGAGCAATGGTAAGTTGGTTAAAATGAAGCTGATTTTGCAGTTCAAGCCATCCTAGTTGTTTTAGATTCTGACAGTGATGAATCTGGCAATGTTATTGTAAGATGTAGTTAGTTTGAGAAGATTCTTCTTGGATAGGTTGGTGTAAATTGGTGAGGCTTAGAGAAGTGTTGAGATTAGATGAGAGTGGGCCATAGTAGTTCTGGCTGTTGGAGTGAGAAAGTATTTGATCCTGTATAGGGAGCCCATTTTTCTGTTGACTGTTTTATAGTGTTACTAATTTGGGTATCGAAGCTGAGGTTATTGTCTATTGTAATTCCTAGGAGTTTGGTGGTAGAATCAGGGGATATGAGGGCGCCATTGTTAGAAATAACAGAGAAATCTAAAGGCATGGATTTACGGGTAGGAGTAAAGAGAAGGAGCTTTGTTTTTTTGGGATGCAAGAGGAGGCAACGTTTTAAGAACCAAGTCTTTACTACGTTAAATATTTTCTGAGTTAGGGATTGTAGTTCAGATGAAGATTCAGCTGCACAGATTAAAGTTGAATCTGCATACTGTATGCAGGTTGCCTGAGGAATAGCTAGGTAGAGATCATTGATAAATATTGAGAATAAGAGAGGGCCTAGAATGGAGCCCTGAGGGACACCCAGTGAGACTGGAAGGTGGGATGTTAGTTTATTCTCCCAGAGCACAGCCTGTAGCCTATTGCTGAGGTAGGAAGTAAACCACTGTACAGCCATAGTATCAAGAGAGAGTGATTTCAGAATATTTATAAGTAGAGAGTGATTTACCATATCAAATGCTTTTGAGAGATCAATAAATAGAGAGGAAGAGAGAACATTGTTATTGTGGTTTTTGTTT
The DNA here is from genome assembly GCF_019279795.1 of Protopterus annectens. Lineage (NCBI taxonomy): Eukaryota > Metazoa > Chordata > Ceratodontiformes > Protopteridae > Protopterus > Protopterus annectens. Next base: position 541,515,446 of record NC_056731.1, read on the forward strand.
ATGGTATCATTAAAAGATAAGAGGGCAGTAGTAGTACTGTGGTATGGCCTAAAGCCATGTTGGCTTTCAGCAAGTATGTTATGTTGAATTAAATGGTTTAGAAGCTGATGGTGAATACATTTTTCCATTATTTATGCTAGGGGGGATAGTAGGGCTATAGGTCGATAGTTAGAGTATTCATTTGAGTTGCCACCTTTGTGTAGGGGGATAATATGTGAGATTTTCCAAATGTCAGGGATGCTTCCCTCGTTAGTAGTTCTATTAATCAGGATGGATATCGGGTAAGCTACTTCTTTAGCTGCTATTTGCAGGTATTCGGCTGGGATCTGGTCAGCAGAAGGAGTACAAGGCTTAAGTTTTAGAATGAGCTTATAGATAAAATTAGTTGAGGTGGGAAGAAATCGGAAGGTAGGAAGACAGCTGGGAGAAGAGTTAAGACTGGATATATCAAGAGCTAATTGACTGGCTAGTGATTGGATAGCCTCTGTGAAGAAGGAATTGAAAGCATTGGCAGTTTGGATAGGAGTCTCATGTGTTGCACCTGTTGGGGTTGGTGTTCTGGAGTGACCTGGATAAAGGAGTCTATTGATACTTGCCCAGAATCTTTGAGGATTGTTTTGGTTTGTTTGCTGCATTTTACAGTAAAAGTTTTTTTTTGTCTGAGAGAATTTCTTTTTTTGTTATGTTTCTCATATGTCTAAAGATCTGTTGATCTGATGTATTTTTGGTAGTTTGCCACCTAGACCAGGCTTTATTTCTGAGGAGGATTTTTTTCTTGGTTTTATTTGTAAGCCAGGGGGCAGATCTGGACCTAGTTGCTGGTCTAGGATTTCTAAGAACTTAGAGTTAAAATATTTGACAAGTTCAAGTGGGTGGGTTTTTAATTGAGACCAATCACAGGCAGTGAGTTCACTCTGGAAAAGGTGTTGGTTAAATTTCTTGTTGGTCCGTATAGTCCTATATGAAGTTAGGTGAGAGGTATCAAACGTTTGCCTGATTATATAGGCCAAGGAGTGGTCACTTACATCATCAGGGAGGATACCAACTGTGTAATTCTGGTGGTAGTTATTAATAAGGATCCAATCCAAAGTGTTCTCTTTTTTGTTTGGTTTACTTATTCTTGTTGGGGAGGTAATGGTCTGAGAGAAGCTTTGAAGGTTAATATGAGAGGTAGGATGTTCAGTATTGATGTTCTTCCAGTCTATATTAAAGTCTCCTAGGATTATAGTTTCTTGTGGGAAGGATGTTGAGACCCAGCTTAAGAATATCCTCTAGTGTACTGATATTGTTTCCAGGAGGTAGATAGATACAGAAGATATATAAGGATTTACTAGAGTTAAGCTGTAATTTGGAAATAAGGACTTCAGCATGGTTGTACTTTGATGGGTTATAGGGTATAGAGGTGACTTGTAGTCCATCCTTAAAAAGAAGTGCTACCCCCCTCCCTTTCTTTTTATACGGTCAAGTCTAAATATGTTATAACCTGGTGGGATAATTTCATTATCATTTGTTTTAGGTTTTAGCCAAGTCTCTGTCAAACATAAAATATCAAAAGAGTGTACATCAAGGAGAGCATGAAGATGGGGAACTTTGTTATTCACACTTTGGATATTGAGATGTGCTATGAGGAGAGAGTTGGGGTGTTTGTTGGGGGATGAGAGGAATAGAGGGATTGTTGGTGAGATGTCCAGTGGATAGGACATTATGTGGGCCAGGATTAGGATGTATGTCTCCGTCCTGTAAGGAATGCTTTTTTAGTGAAAGCAAAAGATAATGTATGTTACTAATTTGGTAACGGAATTACTTTGTTGTTAGGTTATTGTATTTAATGTGGTCAAGTCTGTAGTATTTAGCTAATATGTATCTAGGCGTGGATGTAATGGTGATATTCTTATGGGTGAATGTGAAAGTGTGCAAGACTTTGTTTTCTTGGATGGTTAAATTGAGAAATATTTGGGTGTTCATAGGAGGTTATCAGATATGCTGAGGTTAGTACATATATGAGTGTGGTACAGAGTAGTAATTTAGTTAGGGTTGAGGAAGTTTTGGTAGACATGATGGTAGAATTGGTAAGAAAATATTAGGTAGTTAGCAAAGGCCTAGGACAGGAAGAGAGGTATAAGTTTGAGTTAAGATTGTAATTAATTAGGGTTAGAGAATGGTTAAGTGAAGAGTAGGTGTAGCTCAATTATCTAGGATGGTGGGACCACCTGATTTGTTGTGTGTATAAGAGGATGTGGTTTTAGAAGTATAAGTTTAGGGCTACTGGGGGTGGGTGAGATTGGGGGTAGGGGAGCAGAGTGAACCCACAGGGCGAACGGAGCGGGTAGAGACAAGAGAAGGAAGAAGCATATGAGGAACAATCGGAGAAAAAGTGCTTTGAAGGAAGCTAAGTAATGTAGGTACAAAGAGAGGTAGGCAGAGTGGTGGGAGGGATGGAGAAAGGTGCTAAGGTAGTAATAAAACTTAGTGAACTGAAGAGAAGCAAAGTACTGGACAAGGAATTCTGTGAGGAATATGCTATAAGGTAGAGAGATTGGTAGAGCTGTGTAAGGGTGCCACCTAGTGGACAAAGTCAGTAATTACAGAGGTAAATTATAAGTGGGGAAGTCTGGTCAAGGGAAGGCGGGAGAGGCTATTTATGGAATCTATTTCAAAAAATGTTGTGGGGAAAAATACAAACTACAAGGTATGGCTGCAGGCAGTCCTGGCTTAGAAGCAACCTTTAAACCACCTACAAGTAATTAGTACTGCTGTATACATTTCTGAAAATGTAGGAAAATAACATACTTTCTTGCTTTTCTTACCCTATTGTTTGACCAATTCTAGCATGGTACACTAGCTAAACTTGTGCCATGTACCCTCATGCAGCCACAGCCAGTATAGACAACTTTCAGCTTTAGGTTAAAAATGCACTCTGTTTTCATTGACTGACTGAACATGTATATAGTCTGTAAATGTTAGTTGCACAGCTGCAGTTCAAAACCAATTTTACATTTTTTTCCAGATTTAAAAAAAACAAAGATTTCCTCCTGCTGCATCTACTGTAGTCATCAAACCTGAAGAAAACTAAAAATTAAGACAAAGCACAAAGTACAGACAATGTTTTGAATCATTGATCAGCTGACTCTTCCAGGAAAATTAAGGTTCAGAAACCCCCAAATGCCTGTAGTCGCCATTGAGAAATGCTTCCATCTGCCCAGTTTGACGGAGAAGTCTAGGCCATTCATTTCAGACATTACAAGTCCAAATAACAATACATTTTTCATTAAGACTGCTCAGCCTTTCTGCTAGGAAATTTTCTATATGCAGCAAAAGTTCAAGCAATTTTGAAAGCACGATGGCCTACAGTCCAAAGCTTACAGACATTGGCCTTTACTGTTTATGTACAGTTAAAAGATGTACATCTCTGATTTACCTCACTGCAGACAAAAACCTAACACTACCTCAGCTGACGATTTTCAGTGAGTACACTGATTACTGAAAAACCCAATGATTTGCTTATTCCACAGGGACAGAAACATTGCATAGCCAGTAAATGATTCATCTCTTTATCATTATCAAATTCCAAAATACGGAGTAGGACAGCAGAAGATAAACTGAATATATTCATTGTTATACACATAGTCATCCTCTCTGTCTAACGTTGGAAAGGCTGTGCAAATATGAGCAACAACACAAGTTGGGAAGACCATGCAATTGCCAAAACCGAGTTTACAGTTATTAAAGAACCACCATACATATGCTCTGTAGGCCACGCGACAGTACAGCCTGAAACAGAAAAAAACGTTCTTACAACTAAGGCAGCTTTAATGTTGTGCAATTCACAGAAGATACCAGCAGTCTTGAGCACGCCTACATGCCAGAAAAATGCAATGAGGGAAACCGCATTATTGGCCAGCCAGTACACATAATTACTTTACTAGACAACCAGAATAAAACATTTGCCACAATCATCAAAGCCCCCTAACTTATAAACACATGGCTGTCCACTAGCTAAATTAACCCTTTTACCTTCACATTAGTAACATGAATTGCTGCTCCAGCACACTACCCTTACTTAGCATAGAAGTGACAATCGCGTATGTAGTTGTGTACCTGTTTGTCCACTCTTTGTGTTGGAATCCTCCTCTGATCATGGTCTGCTGTCTAAACAGCAGTTGTAGGATGTGCAGCAATAGGCAAACTGATGAGAATTGTGGATGCATTGATTATTACACAATGGCAAGTTTAGCTCAATCCACTTGTCAGGAGCATGTGGTGATGATACACAACAGTGGTATTCACGTGCAGTGGTCATCATAGTGCAGTCGCCGCATAGGCACCACCACGTCAGACAGATTACATTTGTCTGGCTCCATTGCTGGTTGTTCCACAGTACTCTGTGCTCACACAACGGCGTTTCTTCCTTCGCTCTCCAGGACAACATGTTAGCTCAAACTGCTATCCTTGTCTTGAACTCTTTTGTCCTTATGATGCCATGATGGCCAGTAGGCAGACTCTGAGAGAGAATTAACACCCAAAAAGAGTTGTCAAGATGTGCCATCCACAGAAGGTCCCACCTGTACTTCTCAGGGTGTGATGTACTGATAAATGCATGAAGACAGATTAATGGGTATAAAAAGGAATGAACTACATAGCTTACGTGTGATTGAAACAGAAGTTCTTACCGGAAAGCAGAGATGCATGCAATTCAGTATGAAAATAGCAAAGGAAACGCATGATATTTACAAAACGGCAACAACTGACTTCAAGTAACACAGGCCACATACTGATATTTTAATTTCTGCTATGCATCCTTACAAATTTATCATCCTACTGAGCAGTGGAACTCAGAATAGGTTTTAGTGCATATTAGACTACACTCAGTACTAGCAAAATGATTCACTTAATGTACAGAACCAGTACATGCCAACAAATTGGGGAGGGGGGGTTTGCGGAATGGTACAGCCTGCAGTTACAAGAAAGGGGCACTAATGTTTCATTGACAACCCATCGTGAAAGTAACCAACATTAAACAATGGTCTCTAATCAACTCCGTTTTAAGTGCGAGTCCAGCAGGTGCTATTTGTCCAGTACGGCTTCCTTTGGATTCTACCTATACAAACGAAGGGCTGCTTAATGTAAATCTGATAAAGTTACCACTGCAAGTTTGGCTACCTTTATGGGTAGTCTTAGTGACAGCACATGTAGACAGAACTTTACACCAGGGTTCTCAACCGATGTGCTAAATACAGCTATTCAGTAGTAGTACTTCAGCATCCCGTAACCAAATGTGGACACATAAGTGGGCCTGCTTAAAAACACTTACACAGTCTAACATCCTCTCCTCCTTTTGCTAGCTTGCCTAGTATTGCTTCTATGTTTCATGTGTTTCTTCCAACACATAAAAATTAGACAAGACTGCAGTAATCATTATAAAAGAAACCAGTCAAGCAGGATGGAGGCAAGTATTCCATTAGGCTATTAAAAGCAATGCGTGCTCAATATGTTCGAAAGTGCACATCAGAGTCCTTCTCACAGACCTTTTACCCATTGATGGCCTGAACACAAATCACAAGAAAAGCAAGGAAAGACAAGTGGAAGGGCTACAAACCACCACACCCATCCCACCCCTCAGTGCACTACTGTATTCCTCCCTTCCAGACCCCCCCCCCCTTTGCAGCAGTGGAGCACAGTTTGTCTCTCAAATGTTAGTATATTCAGCTATACATCCGATCTAGGCATTATACTAGGTAGGGAGGAGACAGCGGTGTTAAGCCAAGGGTAAGGGGGCCACTAATCCCTCAGAAGTCATTCAGTCCCAGTAACTGTGCTTGCTCACTGCTACTTCCAAATGAACTTGTTTAACCAGTACTTCCCCTTTTATGCTAGACTGGAGCAAAACAAAAACAAAATTGTTTAAATTATTCAACCCTAACAGATTGCGATGAAAATCCAAAATTATATACCCACAGACTAAAAACTATATATATATATATATATATATATAAATATATATATATATATACACACACACACACTCGTATACATGTATATTATAAATATAAATGTATTATGTACATATGTATGTATATATATATATATATATATATATATATATATATATATATATGGGTCTACTTCTAATGCCCGAGCCGCCCATTCACCGACAGGGAAATGACCCACGCCAGAAACCCGACAACACACAAACCCGACAACGAAACACGAACACCATAACACCGACACACTACACGTCAACAACACAGTACACTACAACACATATCCACTAGCCCTAACCCAAACCCTAACCCTAAGGTCCGACACTACCGCACACACTCCCTACCTGCACCCTAACCCTAACTCACTTACACACCCAAACCCCAAGTCCGACACTACCGCACACACCTACCTGCACCCTAACCCTAACTCACTTACACACCCCAAACCCCAAGCTCCGACACTACACACACTCCTACCTGCACCCTAACCCTAACTCACTTACACACCCCAAACCCCAAGCTCCGACACTACCGCACACACTCCCTACCTGCACCCTAACCCTAACTCACTTACACACCCCAAACCCCAAGCTCCGACACTACCGCACACTCACCTATCACACACCCTAACCCTACATCCCTGAGTATTCAACACTTACCTGTCCGCTCCCTACTCCTACATCCCTCACTATCGCATACTTACCAGGTCGCTTACACATTCCCTTGTCGGTCTTCCGTCTGTCGGGATTCAGGTCGGTCAACTGCGCTTGTCGGGTTTCTGGCCGGTCATTTCCCTGTCGGTGAATCGGTTCGGCATTAGAAGTAGACCCATATATATATATATAGATATATATATATATATATATATATATATATATATATATATATATAGATATATATATATATATATATATATATATTGGATATCAGAAGTGTACACACCCCTGTTAAAATGCCAATTTTTTGTGATATAACTAAATGAAACCACAATAAATCATTTCAAAACTTTATCCACCTGTAATGTGGCCTATATCCTGTACAATTCAGTTGAAAACCAAACAAATCTGTTAGGGGAAAAAATATAAGCATAAGTGTGCACAGTTGAGAGGTATGATTCACACACAGCTCCCCCTTGCTTGCATTCACACATACTTCCCCTTGCTTGTATTCTCTCACACACACACACACACACACACAAAATTCCCTCTTGCTTGCATTTTCACACACACACACTTCCCCCTTGCTTGCATTCACACACACACACACACACACACTTCCCCCTTGCTTGCGTGCACACTTTCCCCTTGCTTGCATTCTCACACACACACACACACACACACACACACACACACACACACACACTCCCTTGCTTGCATACACACACACACACTTCCCCTTGCTTGCATACACACACACACACACTTCCCCCTTGCTTGCATTCACAGAGACACACACTTCCCCATTTGCTTGCATTCACACACACACACACTTCCCCATTTGCTTGCATTCACACACACACACACACTTCCCCTTGCTTGCATTCACACACACACACACACACACACACACACACACACACACACACACACACACACTCCCCCTTGCTTGCATTCACACACACACACACTTTCCCCTTGCTTGCATTTTCACACACACACTTCCCTTTTCCTTGCATTCACACACACACACACACACGCACACATGCACACACACACACTTCCCCCTTGCTTGCATTCACAGACACACACCCCTTGCTTGCATTCACACACACACACACACACACACACACTTCCCCCTTGCTTGCATTCACACACACGCACACACACTTCCCCTTGCTTGCATTCACACACATACACACACTCTTCCCCCTTGCTTGCATTCACAGACGCACACACTTCCCCCTTGCTTGCATTCACACACACACACACACACACACACTCTCCCCTTGCTTGCATTCACACATACACACACTTCCCCCTTGCTTGCCTTCACAGACGCACACACTTCCCCTTGCTTGCATTCACAGACACACACACACTTCCTTCTTGCTTGCATACACACACACACTTCCCCTTGCTTGCATACACTCACACACACACACACACACACACACACACACACACACACACACACACACACACTTACCATTTGCTTGCATTCACAGACACACACACTTCCCCCTTGCTTGCATTCACATCCACACACTCACTTCCCCCTTGCTTGCATTCTCAGACACACACACAAACTTACCCCTTTGCTTGCATTCACATACACACACACACACACTTCCCCCTTGCTTGCCTTCACAGACGCACACACTTCCCCCTTGTTTGCATTCACAGACACACACACACTTCCCCCTTGCTTGCATTCACACACACACACACACACACACACACACACACACACACACACACACACACTTCCCCCATGCTTGCATTCACACACACACACACTTACCCCTTTGCTTGCATTCACACACACACTTCCACCTTGCTTGCATTCACACACACACTTCCCCCTTGCTTGCATTCTCACACACACAGACTTCCTCCTTGCTTGCATTGACAGACACACACACACACTTCCCCTTTCCTTGCATTCACACACACACACTTACTTCCCCCTTGCTTGCATTCACAGACACACACATTTCCCCTTTGCTTGCACACACACACACACACACACACACACACACACACACACACACACACACACACACTTCCCCTTGCTTGCATTCACACACACACTTCCCCCTTGCTTGCATTCACACACTCACTTACCCCTTTGCTTGCATTCACACACACACTCTCTCCCCCCTTGCTTGCATTCATACAGACACACACACACTTCCACTTGCTTTCATTCTCACACACACACAAACACTTCCCCCTTGCTTGCATTCACACACACACACTTCCCCCTTGCTTGCATTCTCACACACACACACACTTCCCCTTTGCTTGCATTCACACACACACACACACTTCCCCCTTGCTTGCATTCACAGACACACACACACTTCCCCCTTGATTGCATTCACACACACACACACACACACACACACACACACACACACACTTCCCCTTGCTTGCATTTACACACACACACACACACACACACACACACACACACACACACACACACACACACACACACACACACACACATACCACTTTGCTTGCATTCACACACACTTTCTCTTCCCCCTTGCTTGCATTCACATATGCACACACTTCCCCCTTGCTTGCATTCATACAAACACTTCCCCCTTGCTTGCATTCACACACACACTTCCCCTTGCTTGTATTCTCACACACACACACGCACACATTCTCCCCCCTTGCATGCATTGACACACACACACACACAGACTTCCCCCTGGTGGCATTCACACACACTTCCCCTTGCTTGCATTCACACACACACAGACTTCCTCCTTGCTTGCATTGACAGACACACATACTTCCCCGTTGCTTGCATTCACAGACACACACACTTCCCCTTTGCTTGCATTCACAGACAGACAAACACACACACACACACACACACATGTACGCATGCACACTTCCCCTTTGCTTGCCTTCACAGACACACATTCCCCCTTTGCTTGCATTCACACACACACACACACACACACTTTCCCCCTGGCTTGCATTCTCACACACACACACACACACACACACACACACTTCCCCCTGGCTTGCATTCACACACACACACACACACACACACACACTTCCTCCTTGCTTGCATTCACACACACACACACACACACACACACACACACACACTTCCCCCTTGTTTGCATTCACACACACACACTTCCCCCTTGTTTGCATTCACACACACACACACACACACACACACACACACTTCCCCCTTGCTTGCATATACACACACACACACACACACACACTTCCCCCTTGCTTGCATTCGCACATGCACACACACTTCCTCCTTGTTTGCATTCACACATACACTTCCTCCTTGTTTGCATTCACACACACACACACACACACACACACACACACACACACACACACACACACACACACACACACAAGCATACTTTCCCCTTGCTTGCATTCACACACACACACACACACACACACACACACACACACACACACACACACACACACACACACACACACACACACACACACACACACTTCCTCCTTGCTTGCATTCACACACACACACACACTTCCCCCTTGCTTGCGTTCACACACACACACACACACACACACGCACACACTTTCCCCTTGCTTGCATTCACACATAAACACACACACAAACCTGTCATTTTCTAACTTCTGTCTTTAATGATTTGCCACTAATTTGCCAGTAAAACCACACGTATAAGACAAACTTACCTGACATACTA